>NW_007067409.1:54258-77277 GCF_000164805.1 Carlito syrichta
AGTGGCCACTGCACTCCAGTCTGGGTGACAGAGTGAGACTTCGACTCAAAAAAAAAAAAAGTAGCGTTAAATAGCTTCTGTAGATAAAAGTCCTGGGTTTTTAGAATACGCTTTCTGCTGCGTCTGGTGGTTCTCTGGCCAGTTCTCCTTTTCTTGTTAGTCATCAAGTATTTGTGCCCATTGAGGGCTCTCTCCTTGTTTATCACTTTGTCCCCCTTGATGCTGTCCCTGGCTGGAATCCCCTGCCCTGCTGACGTTATTTACATGTATGTGCCAGTGACTTCCGTAACTTTATTGAGTTGACTGCTCTGTGGTTCCATGTGAAGGTCACTTAGGTACCAAAACTCCACGTTCTCCAAGCGTTGCATGCCTTGTGGCATCACCATTCACTAGTTTCAGAGTATGAGCTGGTGCTGAGGGAGAGTCACCAGAGGACTTTTTGTTTTTGTTTTTTGTTCAGGAGATAATAAAAACTTGAGCTTATTTATATAGCACAGCTTAGGATTTATTTGAGACCAATAAAGTTGCATAGGAGAGTAAAGGAATGATGATTTGAGTTTGATGAGATGACAGTGGGATTTAAATACAGACAGGTAGGGCTTTGGTATGTGACAAGAATGATTCCATTATATAGGAAAGAAGAGTGGTTAATGATAGAAGCAGGTGTATCTCTTTAATATTTATGCTTAGAATTTGGGAAAATTCCTGGCTAATGACTTTTGGTTGTGAGGTAGGAAACAGGGTCATTTGCTGAGACTGGCGTGTAAAAGCAGAGGAAATGGGGGAGAGATTTTAGAGGGGGTTAAAGAGGGCTTCAAATAACTTTTTTTTTAAGTTTTAAAATAAAGTTTATTAAAGAAGAGAAGGAAAAAGTAAGATTCATGGTGGAAAAACCTGCCATGGGTGAGTTTCTCTAAAAAGATAATCTGCAATAACTTATTTTTCAGAGCCCAATATTGAAATATTTCCTGTCACTTCAGGGTCTTTGTTGTTTTGGGTCACTGGATGGACATTTAGGGTTTTATAAAGCTTTAGACATTGTATACAGAAATTTTTGTTTCTCAGACCATTTTCTTGTTCATAACTTTATGAAGGCTTTTTGTTATACTCCAGATCAATTAAGTCTCTTAGGCACAATTAGTTAAGAACAGATCTTTCTCTTTTTTTGAGTTGGAGTCTCATTCCGTCACCCAGGCTGGAGTGCAGTGGCACGCTCATGGCCACTGCAGCCTCGACCTGCTGGGTTCACATGATCCTTCCACCTCAGCTTTCCAAGTAGCTGGAACCACAGGTGTGTGCTACTGTGCCCCGCTAATTTTTTTTTTTTTTTAACTGTAGAGATGAGGGCTCACCAAGTTACCCAGGCTGGTCTCAAACCTGTGGGCTCAGGCAGTCCTCTCACCTCGGCCTCCCAAAGTACTGGGATTATAGGCGTGAGCCACTGTGCCCGACCTAAGAACAGATCTTTTAGAACTGTTTTGACCAATGTAGTAGCCAGTAACAATATGTGACAATTAAAATTTAATTAATATTAAGTAAAATTAAATATTTGGTTACTCACTGCTCATATTTGAAGTGTAGTGTAGGTATATTTTTATATTGGCTGCCATATTGAGTAGCACAGATAGAAATGAGACAAGGCATTTCTGATGTCCCAGAAAGTTCTATTGGACAGTGCTACTTTAGAATGTTGGTGTGATTTGGATTGTTGTATTTTATACAATGAAGTCAGTTACTGAAGTGTGTGTATGGAAAGTAAAACTAAAGAATCATTTACTTTAGAAAGTAGCTTCTGTATATTAAATATTATCAAAATTTTCTATTTAATGTTTAAACAATTTCTCTCTCTCTCTCTCTCTCTCTCTCTTTTTTTTTTTTTAGCAGAAACAGTCCTGCTCCAGCTGTAACAGCAGCATCTGTGACCAACATACAGGCTACTGAAGTTTCTGTGCCACAAGTAAATTCCAGTGAAAGCTCAGGGGGTAAGGAGATTGGTTTGTCAGGTTTGAGAATTTTTTCTTTAGATGTGGTTTGCTTTCCTTTTGAACAAAGGGGTTTGTTAAATAGATAGAATTCCGTTTTTTAAATGCTAGTTTTTTATTTACATGTAAAGTTACTCATGAAATGAAGTTCAGAGAAATAAAAGCTTTATTTCATAAATGGATGTGGACGTAATTGTCTTAATGTGTATGCTTTCCTATGTTTGCCACTTAGGTACATCGAGTGAAAGCATTCCTCAAACTGCCACACAACCAGCCGTTTCTCCACCACCAAAGCCTGCAGTCTCCAGGGTTGTTTCTACAATGCGTCTGGTAAACCCACCACCTAGACCTTCAGGAAATACAGCAGCAAAAATACCTGCCCCTGTAGTAGGAGTCAAGAGGACGTCCTCGCCTCATAAGGAGGAGAGTCCCAAGAAAACCAAAACTGAAGAGGTACATATGTACAGAGCGTGTTAGGTAGCCATGGCTCACCAGCTTGCTTGCTTTCAAATCTAGTGGAAGAAAATGTTGGGCCAAAATCGAGACAGAGGAAGGAGTGAGGCCTTTCGAGCATTCCGAGGCGTGGCAGTGCTTCGGTGCCCTGGTGGCCTTCACTGCCCCGCACTTCTCAGTAACTACCTCGTCCATGAAGCTCGTGCCTCTCATTGGCGGCTTTTTAGCCTGTGTAGTCTGTGACACTGTGTAGCATGGAATTACATGTTATCCTAGTTTATTACTCTCTCATGACTGTGTCTTTTATCTGTACTGAGTTTTTGATGGCCCTTTAGACAGTTTTTTGCTTCCATGATCTAAATGGAGCTTTGCAGTGTCTGCACTGTGCTTGTACTACAGGGTCACTGACTACTAGGGGCTCTCGGGGAATTCTTAGGGAATGGCTGAACAGGTGTGCCAGTCAGATTCGTTTTGGGGCCTTGAATGATTGGTTCCTCTAACCCTTCAGGAAATTTTCTAGCAGCACTTGCTCTTTTCTAGTAGCTGGTTTACCTTGTCACGGTCTAAAACAGTTTTGGGAAGACCATTAAAATCGTGCATTGATTTGGTTTGAGTCTTAAAATAGAAATAGTCTTGTAATACAATTTCATTGAGTCACTTTCGTGTTATTTTCATATTAATGAAGCATTCATTTTTGCCCCAGAGATGACAGTTGAAAAGCACCAATTTGATTGTCATTTCTGGCTGGAGATTTATTGTTTAGAAACTTACTTTTTATAAGCAGAATTTCTTTAGAATGGAAAAGAAAAGTCTAGGTTTTTCATGGAGTACACTATGTTTTGATCAGTAATGGTGAAAAATTGTTTCTAATTTATAAGTGTTCTATTTATTTAGCTTATTCCGAAGGCTTCTCTTTTAGATTTTTTTTTGGAAATAGCCACTATTAACTAAAAATGAGTAGTTTGATGAATTTTGTCACTCTTTAAAGTTGCTGAATGAGAATGAAAAATGGGTATAATAAAGTACTTTAAGCCACCCCTAGATTTATGTATAATACCTAATATAATGTAAATGTTATGTAAATCATTGTTATGCTGTGTTTTTCATTTGTATAATTTTTATTGTATTATTTTTCATTTATTTATTTATTTTTTCCAAGTATTTTTGATCCATGGTTGGTTGAATTTGCAGTTGCGGAACCCGCAGACATGAAGTGCCCACTGTAAACCATCGTATTTTAGAAGATGTGTTCTGAAAACTCATTCCTGTCTGTGTAATTATCTCAAGGCAGTGATTTTCATCCTTGGTTGTACATCACAGTTACTTTTTCAGATTTTTATTGTTAAATGTAGATTTTAGGGTCTCCTCCAGATAAACTGACTCAGAGACCTTCTAGGAGTTAGGCCTGGACATCTGACTGAGTGCCTTGCTGCCACATCGTTTGTCTGTGCAGCAACCTAGGAATGTCCTTATTTTTGGTGTAAATTACACATCCCGCCTACTGGTATTTGTTTTAAGTTGTCAGAGCATTTCAGAAGTCACATTTCTCTTCACCTTAGTAAAGTGTGTGTAAGCATAACTCTAGGTGTTGGACATTTGGTTTTCTTGATGTTATAAATGACACCCTGAGAGCTCTGACTAAACAGATGCACACCAGCACAATGTATGCAGTTTTGTTTGTACGTATCTTGGAAGAATGATGCTCATGCTTCTTCTCTAGATTAGAGAGGTACTATGAATATAGAATTTTTAATTTGGTCCGGAAAACCAGAAATACACGCAGAGGTAAAGAGAGTCATGTAAGGCACCTGCGCACCCATTACATAGCTCCAGGCATAATGAACTCTCAGCCAGGCTTTGTACCTTTGATTTTCATTTGGCCTTTTAAATTTCTTTTTGTCCTTGGATTAGTTAGAAGCAAAATCCAGATGCATAGTTTTATTAGAATTTTAAAAACCATATATCTAAGAAAGAAGGTATAAACAAAATTAACCCACTTAACGAAACTTAACCGCTCATTAGTATCATGATACATCTTGGTGCTCAAATGTTGCTGATCACTTCATTGATTTTTTTTTTTTTAATAGTCTGCTCAAATCTGGAACTAAAATAGGATCCTTACATTGCAATTGTTTGCTGTCTCTCAGGGTCCTTCAAAATAAAGGTTCCTCTCTCGTCCTGCCTCCTTTTTTTCCTGCGGTTTTTTTGATATATGTGTTTTCTCAGTTTGGAGTTTGCTTCTCACATTTCTGTGGAGTTATTAACGGAAACATAATTTTTCCAGAAAGAAAAGGATCTTAGGTTAGTTCATAGAGTGGTCCAGTTTCCTGGTAGAGGAAATTGCCATTGAGTAGCTTTTCCAGTTATAGATCTAATTGAAGTCGTCAGAGGCAGGATTAGAACCCAGGCTTAAACTCACGATGCCAAAGTTGAAGAAACTTGCATAGTATAAATATGCTAATTTTGAAGCCCTTCTAGACCAGATCGCTTATTCTCTGTTAATGAATACTTAGTATTAGAAATTTCAGCAAGCCAGACAGAAATACTAGTCCCACTCAGTAATCCACTAACATGTGTACAGATGGGAGAGTTGTAGGTATTATGAGGTAGAGTTCTGCTTAATGGTCATCATATGCTAACGTTTTTTCAAGTGCATATATAGGGTAATGTACAATAAAAATGGAGAAGTCTTTGCTCTATTTCCTGGATTATAGAGCTTAATTAAGCTACATATATTTTTAAAAACTTTATATGGAAAATTTCAAACATGTACATACGTATACTGAATTGTCATGTTTGCATCACCTAGCTTCAGCGGTTAACTCATGGCCAGCCCCTCACTCTCTCATTGTTTAGAATCAGATCCCAGACATATCATTTCAACTATAACTAACTATTTATTTCAGTGTGTATGGAGAAATAAGGACTACTCAAAAACAGTATATGACATAAATATTAACAATAATTTTGTAGTTTTACATATCCAGTCATCATTCAGATTTGCCTAATTGGGACTTAATATTACGATTTTTTTAAGCTTTTATGTTTGCAGGGTACAGATAAGGTCCTTTTTGGAATTGACTAATCTAAAGGTTCGCCTGTGGTTTTTATGTCTTCTTTAAAGGCCCCATTTATAATTACATTTTAGTTCTGCTTCTTGGTTGCTTTTGAGAACCAAGGAAGGCATTTTCTCAAACCTTGCATTCTTCAGGATGCTAGTAGGTCATATCAAGAAGGAGGCGGCGTTCTGTGTAGAATTCCTCGGAGCCTTTCATGTGCTGCTAGTAGCGTGTGTGAGTCTCCCAGAACACAGGTGATAGTGTGCCAGTGTCCCTAAGCTTGTTTGATCAGGGAACTTGTTCTTTCCTTTTTCTTACGAAAATACTTTATGAACTTAGTGGTTTGGGGAATGTGTTTTAGGTGATGGTGGTCTACAGTAAAAGTTTTCCTAATGTGTTTTAATTTTAGTAGTTACATTAAATCTATTAATTTGAAAAAATCATTTTTAAAGAGAACCCAGTAATTTATTTTGAGGGTATACTTGATTTTACAGGTTTAATAATTGTATAGGTTTAAAAAATTCTTATAAAGTAAAGCGTTGATTGGCAAATAATCTAAATTTTTCATTTTAGAGAATAAAGCTTTTTTTTTTAAAAACAGGATGAAACAAGTGAAGATGCTAACTGTCTTGCTTTGAGTGGACATGATAAAACAGAAACAAAGGTATACAAATTTAGCCTTTAGAATGCATACACAATTAAGAGTACAAAAGATGTGATAGAAATGTCTCTAGAATACTGTATTTTGTGCTATAGGCTATAGATTTGTTTTTCAGTATTGTTTCTGCAGATATGTTTGTTTCCTTTTAATGTTTATTTATATTGCTGAACACTGAAGGGAATATAGTAATGAGTGAGACCTGTTCCATACCTTTAAAGGAGCTCATTATTAAGCGGAGAAGATTAGATGTAGGTGTAATTAATTATGTTATCAAAGAAAAGGCAGTTGAGGGCTGGAAGGCCGAGGGGGAAGAAAAGGAAGATGTTGTTTTTGACTGCAGAAGTAATAAAAGTCTTCTTGGAAGAAAATGTAACATTTGAAGTGGTCCTTGAAGGATGCATAGTATTTTTTGGCAGTCCAATATGAGGTCATCTCCGCATTAGGTTGAGAGTGTGGTAGGGTTACAGAAGCAGTTTTTGGCTAGAACCTGGGGTGCATGGGACTTGAGAGAGGTAGATGGGGTGGAAGAGATTGTTGGGGTTTTTTTTGGTTTGTGTTTTTCAAAATGCAAAAGAGCCATTGTTTCAGAAATTGAAATATATTGAAGGTGTTTAACTTTATTCCCCTTTGTTGTAGAAAAATTGAAAATCCTCCTTCTTCCAAATTATCCAGATTCCCATGATGGATATTTTAACAAGTATTCTCTTGGTGCCTTCTGGATTTTGTGTGTGCCCTTAAATGTGCACAAATACCAGAATACCAGTGCCTTTTTTAAAAAATTCACTTTGTAAATGAAAAAAATGTTTATATCATTATGTAACCTACAAAATTGTTATCAGTGGCTTCATAGAATTCTGTCTTAAGGCTATCACCATATTTTATTTAACCAATTTCCTGTCGTTAGCAGTTGTTTTCATTTAAGAAAGAAAGATGTGCTTTTCTGTTGCAGTATTGACTGCAGCTGAATACTTGTCATTTGTTCATGTTTATTTAGTTAGCATAAATTATTGAAAGACTCATTGAGGCAAATAATAAGCTTAATTTTAAAACTTGATACCCATAACTAGTTTGTCCTTCTTTAGAAAGGCTGCACGTCTTTCATTCCTACTTCTTACCCTTTATTTACTCTTTTCAGTTTCCCAGGAGAAAACTGATCTTTATTGTTTTATTTTTTTTACATATATTATTTTATAGAAATTGAAGTTTTTGTATGTTCTCAGTTGTGTGTATATATCATTTTCTTTTATGCACTGCTTTAAAACTTAGAGCAGGGGAATGACATGGTTTGCTCTGTACCTGATTGTACTCAGAGTAGAAATCCGGTGCGCTGATGATTGGGGAGTAGCTGAGAAGCCATGAAGAAGGAGCAATATTTCAGAGACAATTTTTCTGCTTTAATTACAGGCGTGGGGCAGTTTTTCTGTTTCTGGGTAATTTTGTCTAACAGTACGGAGTTTTTTCTTTTTTTTTTTGGAGTCAGTCTCTCTCTGTCTCCCAGGCTGGAGGGCAGTGACACGCTCACAGCCACCGCAGCCTCGACCGGGCTCCGGGGATCTTTCCGCCTCAGCCTTCCCAGTAGCTGGAACTGCAGGCATGTGCCACCACGCCCGGCTAATCTTTTGATTTACTGTAGAGACGAGGCCTCCCCAAGTTTCCCAGGCTAGTCTCAAACCTCTGAGCCTCAGGCAATCTTCTTGCCTCACCTTCCAAAGTGCTGGGATGACAGGCTTGAGCCACCGTGCCCAGCCTGGGTTTTTTTGGGGGTTTTTTTTTTGTTCTTTTTTTGTTTTTTTAACATAGCTAAGAGTTTTCCTTGGGTTTATGTTCTGTTAATTATTGTCTGGGCAATATTTCATAATATACCTGTGTGAATCTTTAATCATTGTTTGCTTAAAACATCCAGGTTGGAGCTAGTTGAAAAGTCATGAGATGTTTTGACCATGCTTTATAAGATTTAAGTTGGCCATCAGAAATTTGTGACTATTTGAAATGGTGAAATAACCTGCAAAGAGGCGTAATTGATGTTTGTGTAATGTAGCCACGTCTTTCTCTTGCTCCCTCCTGTCTTCCATTTGTCCTCTTTATTAGCCACCAAGCCCAGTTCTGTTCTTTTATTCTTTTTTAAGTCTCTTTTCCCCTCCCCATCCTCTTTGTCTCACAGGAACAACTTGATACAGAGACAAGTACAACTCAATCAGAAACTATTCAGACAGCGGCTTCTCTGTTGGCCTCTCAGGTACTAAGTGCAAAAAAAGCAAGGAGAGTTCTGTAAATGTGCGTAAGATTAGTGTGGCATATTGGGTTCAAATGAGAATTCATAGACTTAAAATTTGTGAAAGTAATTACTTGCTAGCCTATAGATATATTTATTATAGTTTTAAGGCAGGGTCCTAGGTTTGATGGAATCATTCTTTTGTGCTGTCAGTATGCTACCTCATCCCCTTATGTATTTTTTTTTTTTTTTTTTGAGTTGGAGTCTTAATCTTTGACCCAGGCTGGAGGGTAGTGGTACGCTCCCAACCACTGCAGCCTTGACCTGCTGTGCTCCGGCGGTCCTTCTGCCTTAGCTTTCCAGGTAGCTGGAACTACAGGCACACACCACCATGCCTGGCTGATATATATATATATATTTTTAAATTTACTGTAGAGATGGGGTCTCACCGAGTTGCCCAGGCTGTTCTCGAATCTGCGGACTCAGGCAATCCTCTCACCTTGGCCTCCCAAAGTGCTGGGGTTATAGGCATGAGCCACCATGCCTGGCCCTCTTAGGTGTTATTTGGTATTGCAAGTCATCTAAATTCATGCTTGTCATGCACACAGGGCTCAGGTGCAGGTTTTATTTAATAGGTCAAAGGGTGAAATTGAAACTAGTGAAGAACTAGAAACCATTCTTCATGAATTTTTTGGGGGGCAAGGTTAATGTGGTCTTTTTATTTTGAAAATGTGTTCCTGCTTCAGTTTTCACTACTAATTTTAGTTCTTTAGTGTAGTCCATAGTTCTTTGAATTACTTTTTTATTTGTCCTGGCCGTTCTGCTTGTGACAATCCTTTAAGTACGGTATACAGTAGGCATCTGGGATCTTCTTTCATTGATTAGTGAACCTTCATTTTGTGAAACAATTTACTTCTAGAATCCTTTCAAATTAAACTCTAAAGTCTAGGTCAAACTGACAGAAAGGAAATATTTTCTTTAAATAGATACTAAACTGGTTAACCTCTACAAAATAACTGAGATAATAACTGCTACCTAGTAATGCTTTTCTCCTGATACTGTCTATGCTGATATTTTGCTGTTTTGTGGCTCAGAATTAGTTTAATGTGATAATTTAGAAATGTGCTTTGCTGGATGTTAACTTTCATAGTCTCTAGTGATATATAAATACAGTGTTTAGTTTATGAAATGTCTTTCAAAATTTTATTTTCATAAACTTTTTCTTTTCTTTTTTTCTTTTTTTTTTTTGAGTATGTTGCCCAGGCTGGAATGCAGTGGCGTGATCACGGCTCATCGCAGCCTCGACTTCCTGGGCTCAGGTGATCCTCTTGCCTCAGCTTTCCGAGTAGCTGAGACTACAGGATTGTCTCCACGCCTGGCTAATTTTTTTTATTTTTTTGTAAAGATCGTGTCTTGCTATGTTGCTTAGGCTAGTCTTGAACTCCTGAGTTCAAGTGATCCTCCTGCTTTGGCCTCCCAAAGTGTTGGATTCCAGGTGTGGGCCACTGTACCTGGCTTAGTTCCATGATCTTGATCTAATGAAACTGTAGGATGGGTGGTGGTGGTGGGGTAACTAAAATAACATCAGGAAGTATTGTACCTAATAATGATACATGGACAGACTTATCGAACTTAAACTCTTCTGTGATTGTGATTGCATGACTTTTGGTTTGCCACATTACTCTCTGGGGGCTTGTTTTCATAGTTTTGTCTTATGAGTTCATGCCTATAGTAATTAGTACCCGTGGATATTTGCCTTTTAGATATTTTTATGAGTGAGTAGAATTTTATTCTAATGAAAGGATTCCTAGAGCCATGGAGAGAAAAATCACCCAGTTATAAAAAGGATGATTATATTGATTTTTAAAAAATGCATCCTTATGTTTGGTGATGTTAGGGACACATTTGTTTCTGGGGAGGGTATGCTAATGGTGGCTATGTCTAACTGTTCTTACTGAGTTCTTACTGTTTTGAAGAAAAATTTCTAAGTCTAGAAATTTTTATAAATGAAATGATAGGCTATCTAGGATTTGCTTCAGAATAATACAGGGATTGAAGGTGGGAGGATGGTGGATTGGCTTTGATTTGACAATTGATGAAGCTGGATAATGAATACACAGGAATTCATTATACAATGCTTTCTATGTTTGTGTGTGTTTGGAATTTTCCATAATAAAAACATTGAAAAATTTGATATCTATATTTTTAAATATTAAGGCTTGTGATTCCATCTGTTTAATACAAGAACCCTCCTAAAATTTATGATGATTAAATTATTGTTCAGCTGTATAGATTTAATTTTATAATTTACAGTGACAAAAAAATAATACGTTTACTGCTGCTTCTGCGTATAAGGTGAACTTTAAGTATTTTCCCACATGGGGGCGCTCCAGTACCAGTTAATATTACAGCTATTAGAGTTGTAATAAGTGAGTATAGTTTAGCATTAACGTAATAATTATATGATAGGTGATTCTTAGAGGAGCACATTTTTAGAAGCTGTATTTGAAATTACTTAGGAGTTTTTAATATATTGCTAAAATATTGTTAACATGTCATATTTGAAACATTCTTCAACTATAGAACAGATTATGTGGTAATAAGTCATATTTGGATTTCATTTTGACAACATTGTAGAGTATTTGTATTCAAGGTTTTAGTATTTTTCTACTTATGATAAGGTTTCATCACTTCTTAGGAAGTAATGCAATGGGAAGTACATCTCGTTGTTAAATGACAGTGCTTTGAACGATATTGTGTTCTTTGCTTTCATTCTCAGAAAACATCCAGTACAGACCTTTCTGATATCCCTGCTCTCCCTGCAAATCCTATTCCTGTTATCAAGAATTCAATAAAACTGAGATTGAATCGGTAAAAACCACCTCAGGGGTCCATAAACAATATCTGCCAACTCAACCTGTTGTCTTCAGATGCTAAACAAGGAGAACGGAGGGTACGAGACTAGACATGACTGAAAATGGATATGGGTTTTTTTCGGTGACCTCCCTTACTGGGCTAATCAGCACTTGATCGGAAGTCCAGGTTAGTATGCGAAGCCAGGAGTACTATTATTATTGTGTTAGCAACAGTTGCATTAACTCTTTCAAAAAATTACTGCCTTTAAAAAAAACCTCAAGCTCTATTTGTATCCATAATTGACATCTGGATTGGGTTTATGTTTGATGCATTGTTTGGAAAATTTGCAATACAAACTGGCATAAGAATTACTTATTCTGATGATGCACTTTTATGTATTTTTTATTAGAAAGTAGAACTAATTTTAGATTTTCGGCTTGATGGATTTTCATTTTTTCCTGAAGAATTTCCTTTGCCATTAGTCTTCATATTGGATAACATTGTGCAGTGGTGTACTGTTATACTTCACCAAAAGGATAAAAGTACATCTAGTTCAGTCCCTGTGAGGTAGCTGTAGCCCTTATAAATGAAATGTCAGGTCTAGGGTACATTTGACATTGAAAGGACAATTAGGAAATATTTGGTGTTGATGGGGTCATGATTAAGAAATGATATATTGGTTTTATTTATAGAAATGTTTTGTAGTGCATACGAATCAGCAATCAGCCAGCACGTATTTTTCTTTGAGTTGATGGGCCTCCGTGTTCTTCTGCCTTCAATCTGTCGTCTTCAGAACAAACACAAAATGCTTCTTGCGCCTCCCCTCCCCCTTCTTCTGTTTTCTTTTTACGTGTATGCACAGGTAGGACATACTTCATAAGAAACACAATACCAGTATTTTCTTAAGCCATGATGTGAAACCAGTGACCCTGTGGCCATGTGGCACAGAACACTAAAGTTTGGTCCCATGGCTGCAACTTTAGGGTGACTAAGAGTAAGCCTTTGAAACATGATAATCTATCTTGGACAGCCATTTGGTCTCTAAGTGAGAGGAATTTTGTACACTCCACAGAACTGTCTATAGAAAAATTGGTTTGCAATTTTAAACATGAACAGAAAGTCAAGATTTTAAAATTTGATTTTTATTTTTAAATGGTTTACCAAAATTTGTCAGTAAATTTTACATATAGAAGCATTTTAAAAATCATTTCTAGAAAGCACTTGACATCTAATCAGCTCTTTATACCTTTATTTTGTTTTATTTTATAAGAAGATTAGAAACTCCTTTCTTTAAAGAAAATAATGTCTCATAATTAAACAGCAGAACATCTATCTTCATGAAGTGTGACAGACGCCAGATATGGATACACTTACTCTTACTTAATCTGGACAAAGTAAACCTAACAGATTTTTCTGATGAGCATGTTTTATGAATCCTCCATTGTGCTCCATTCTATCACATGTGCGTTTTTCATGTTAAACTGCAATTACTTAAACTCTCCCCTGTCCTTCTAAATTAATTTCCAAAGTTGGAGTGTAGTCTTTTCCCCCTTAGGCTATGCATTAATTGAGGCTTTCTTTTCACCATGACTTTATAATGTCTAGTATACAATATTTCTACTTCCCACATCTTTGCTCTCTGCACAGTCACCTTGCCCTTCTTCCCACCACCTAAGAAAAACGTTGGTCAGACTAACAGGTGAAGTGTACAAGGTGTCTGTGTGTTTTGTGTAGCTTCAGAGTTAGATTGAAATTACCAGGCACAGATTTAGTCTTGTCATTTTGTTTACACATTGGGGAAAACAATTCAGTTTATAAACGTTTCATGTAACTGCACCCAAGTTTTGCCAAGCTGGAAACTTGGACCTTTTCTGTGTAGTGACTTTTTAATTCTAGTTTTCATAACCTGGAGATCAGACTGTTGCTTTCGCATGATGTATGTAGTGTCTCATGACTGGAGTTTGCTTTGTTTTATAGTATCTGTACTCCTTGTATTTTTCAAGAGCTATTTTGTAAACAGATGATGTATTTCTCCATTGAAAACACAATAAAAAAAAAAACAGCACAATCCCACAGTTGGCTGATTTCTTTTGACTCACTGTTTCTTTCTTTTTTTTTCCCCCTTGTTCAGTGATTTGATTGGTTCTACTTGTAAGTCGATCGTGTGGCTCTAAATGAAGGTTTGCAAAGGTTTACTTTGGTTATATTAGAAAAGAACTGTTTCAGGTTAACTCAAGCCGTTAGCAGCACCCTAATATTAATTCATATCTCACATAATAATCCAGTATTTGTTTTCGCCTAACTGATCTTTAGGGAGGAAAACGTGACTGTAGTTACTTCTAATTTACTAATTTACTTTTAGCTGTTCCGTCCTCCGAAATATGTGTTGGGTCTGCAGACACGGTGCATTATCTGTGTATTTGTTCTATGCTTCCTTTTCAAAGCTGCTTGTTTTCAAAGCTTTTGGCACTTGATCATTCACGTCAGCAGGTGGCACTGTTGGTTTTCAGTGAATTTAGGAGTAGTACCACAAGCAGCCTGGGTTCTGTGTTTCTGATTTTGCTAAATCCAAATCAGATACTGCTTTTCTTAAAACTCCTAAATGTTCACTGTCACATACTTCTTAATTCAGGGTTAGGAGTGAACTGCTCTGTGTATCTGTGATGGCTCGTTCTTGGGTGTGGTCATCTGGTGTTTGGAGTGGAGGGCCTGACCTCTTTCCAAGGGACATGCAGCAGTTCCGATTTCAGCCCTCAAGGTTCACATTCTGACACCTTCCCTGTGTATAAAAATATATGGCTGCATTGTTGGGTAACTTTATAAAAGTAAAATTTGACTTTGGGGAGTATCGAGTAAAAGGGTAAACATTGTAAGAGTTACCCTTGACTCCATTGTTAACAGAACTGAACTTGCTGTCCTTCTCAACCTTGATAGACACCTGGACTTGGGACTGAATATCACAGTTGTGAGTTTTAGCCTCCGCATGGCCTTTTGGCATTTCGTGCATCTTGCTGAACTAGTTAAAAGTTATAATAGAAAGTTGTGTGTTTTGTGGCTCTGGGTATATTCTGGAATAAAGTTTTTCTTTTTCTAATTAACACCTCTTTATTTTTTTCTCCACACAGAAAAATGTTTTAGAGCGCTGCATAGTGTTAATTCTGGCTGCATTCACGTTGGCAGTACATGACCAGCAGCTCCAAGTAGTGATTGATACATGAAAGAATAAGTCATTTGTATATGCAAACTTGCAGCTCACGCTCTGGAAACTATTAACTGTTAGTGCACTTAGATGCCCCTAAACAAAAAGATAAGCTGTTTACCTAAAACGTCATTGAGCAGCCCTTTGGATATATTTTTACCTGTTTTTATTCTAATTAAAATGAATAATACAAGGAAAATTAGTTGGTTTTTAGTCTGAACCGTATGCTCTGTTGGTTTGGTTATCCACATTATTCCTCTTTTGTTAGCTTTTCTTCAAGCCAGAATCACAAATGGATGCTTTCTTAACTCAGAGCTGAACACGGTAAATGAACTATTAAGCACGTTCTGTAATAAACATGACCTCCAGTCTTACAAAAACAAGTGGTCTGTTTAATTCTGCGTAATATCTGTTTCTCATATTTGTAGAATCAATTCATTTTCTTTTCTCTGTTCTTGTCAATTTAAAAATTCTTGTTAAATTTTATATAGCTTTTACTGGCACCAGATAAGAAAGATGGCACCAATATTTCTGAGCTATGTATTTCAGAAGTGATAGTACTTCATCCTAGAAGTGATTTCATGTACTTGGGAAATCGTTTCAAGTTCTGCTTTTCTTCCTTGGAGACATGCTTTTTTCTCGATGTTCTGGGAACATCATTACAACTGATCAACCTACACAAGTGTTTTGTTAAAAGGGATGAAATTTTAAGTACATTTTTTTCCTTTCCTCATCTTCCCAACAGGTCTTTTTTTGAAAGGGTAGAATTAAGGCTATGCTTAAATTCACACTTCAGAAACCTCACATTTGTGTGAAAGTTGTGATTTTTAATTAGTGTGCCTTTGTCTCCCATTATCTTTTAATATCTATAAAAGGCATGATATTGTTTAGTTTTGGGAGCTTACCTACTGTGTAAAAAGTTAACTTTCAAAATATTCCTACTTTAGTACAAATATGACAGTGTAGTCATTTCTCTCTGACTTGCATAGCTTTAAATTTTACCAGTAAGATGGAAAATGTATTTAATTAAAGAATAGCTCTCTCTCTCTCTTAATCAAAGCATTGTATTTTTTGCTTTGCTATTTCTAAGGTACAGCTTAGAGTTTCTGTTTGTATGTGGTGTCTGTATTTTTTACTGGTGAGACTGGAACTATGCTAAGCCCTCTGCAACTCCGTTTCGCTGGGTTCCACAATTGACTAGGGAAAACCCAAGGGGGTATTGGTTTTGTTTTATATTGTGAAGTAAATAATGAGAGTCTGGAAGCGAGAGAGCTGATTCACTCTAGGCTTGAACTTGACACGGCCAGTTTGATCCTAGCAGCGTTCCTTTTTCACCTGATCAGGGCATCAGAGCCTTGAGATGTAACACAGTAAAATACATAATTTTAAAATAGTGTAAATTCGGTTATATAGTAGATTATATAGATTCTTTAAGATGTTCCATCACGTTTTCCCTGGAGTCATTGGATAATCTTTTGTCTATGTGTTTTTCAAGCTATTAAGTCAGTAGATTGAAATACAAAACAGACTATAAAGGGAGAGGATTAAGGACAAATCCGATGTCTGGTACGTTTTGGTCTTGACCTGGTTCTGATGTAATGGACGGGAAGATCATCAAGTCTCACCTGACCTCATCGCTGTACATAGTAGTGTTTGGAACTACCCAGACAGGTTGCTCAGTTTTCACTTCACCTGGATGCTTTCAAAAAGTACCTTATTAGTCATGTGATTATGACCCCGATTTTTAATATCTGAGTCTCTTAGAAATATTTCATGAGCCTTTTAGAGACATTTTCTTTCATTAATTTATAGAATGTTATTTTTTGATCCAACAGATTTTATGCTGAAAATAGATATTTTGAATAATTCCAACATTTCCGTTGTACGGGTTTCTCACAGCTCATTGCAGGCATTTATCTCAATCTTGTGTGTTTTCTGATAAAGTCATGTAGTCCTAGAATAGTTGAAACTTTGGAGGCTTTTTTTGGGCAGGGAAGTATGTAATGCCATTTTTGCTCTTAGAAACTCCTGGGAGTGCAGAATAAGAAACTACTTCTGGGAAGTAAATTATCTCTGTGCCACTGCTGTGCCCCTCACGGTTCCCATACGTGCACACATGCGTGATTATTTGGGTTCTTTACAGATTTCAGGTGTAAGGAATTGGTCATATGTGTTCTAATATAATGATGTGGAGCGTCCCGACTTTACGCTGTTCCTTGTGGATGCCGTCTCTCTCTTGGCATGACACCTTCCCTAGAAACTTTCACACTGTGGTGCCTGGTGCTATGTGATTTCCAGAAATCTGGCATGAGAATTGGTCCTTGTTTGCGTTTCCGACGGCCGTGGAGCTGTTAATAAAGAGATTGATGATAAAGTTGTCGAAAAGAGACAGTTGGGCAGAGCTGCTCCCTGTGAGTGACAGAGGGCGTGATCTGCCTTTACAGCCAAGAACGTCGCCCCCAGCAGAGAGCTGGCCGTGCCTGGACGCTGTGCCAAGGCGATTAGAAGGAGCTTTCCTGCACTGTTGGGCTGCTGCAGTTCTCCTTCAGATCGCCTCCAACAAAAAGGCTTCACGTCGCCTTTTTATCCCAAGTCCGTGGGATGTGCAGAGCAAATACGTGGGCGTATGTGACACGTGCTTTCCAACTCCAAAGTAGTTGTTTTTGCAAATTCCTTAAGGCATTCAGTTCATCCTAATTTGGCGTAGTGACATAGTAAAAATTTTACTTTTTTTACTTTTTTTTGAGTTGGAGTCTCTGTCACCCAGGCTAGAGGGCTGTCACACACTCATGGCCGCTGCAGCCTCGACCTGCTGGGCTCAGGTGATCCTTCCGCCTCAGCCTTCCAAGTAGCTGGAGTTACAGGCATGTGCCACCACGCCCAGCTAATTCTCTGATTTTTTGTAGAGATGAGGTCTTGCCAAGCTGCCCAGGCTGGGCTCAGGCAGTCCTCTCACTTCAGCCTCCCAAAGTGCTGGGATTATAAGCGTGAACCACCACGCCCGGCCTAAAAGTTTTATTTTAAAAGTAGTACTTACAGTTTTTATACAAAGCTTGCGTTTCTTCTAGACAACTTCTCTAAGTCCTAAGGAGTCAAGTCTGATGGGCTCAAGAATAAGCATTGGCTGCAGTAAGTGCTGGCAGTGGCATGTTACATACCTTAGTCATACTGGTTGTAACTGTCACTGTTTTGTGTGGCCTTCTTGACAGGCAGCGAAAACTTCTGGCTTTCTTTAGTATGACTTTAAAGGTACGGATTTTGCCTATAATTTTTAAGCTGCCCTGGTTTACATGTTTTTCACTTTAGTATCTGAAACATGGTTTTTTTTTTGGAAGAGATTGAGTCTCACTCCGTCATCCAGGCTGGTCTCAAACTCCAGGCCTCAAGCGATGCTCCCGCCTCAGCCTCCCAAAGTGCTGGGATTCCAAGCATGAGCCACCGCGCACAGCTGAGAATGTTTATTAATCAGACTTTAAGAAAACTGCTGCATCATTGTAGCCTTAGACTTGTTAAATGACCCAAATGCTAACACTTTGGTTTCTTAACAATGGAAATTCTTGACCAGACTGGTCTCGAACCCCCTGACTCAGGCGGTCCTCTCACCTCTGCCTCCCAAAGTGCTGGGATGACAGGTGTGAGCCACCGCGCCTGGCTGTGGTGTTTCATGGGCAGGGCACCTTTAGCACATCACGCATTCTCTGTAATTGGAGTGGTGGTGATCTTAACGCCAGGCGTTTTCCAGGAACTGCACAGCTAAGGGTGGGGGAGGGGCAGGGTCATGCTCCTATCCTCGAGTGTGTCACAATCTGCGGACATCCAGTGAAGTCGTGCTTGTGGGAGCCAGGGAGCAGCCTGACCTTGGGGTGATCCCAGGCTCTTCCAGTAGCCGGCAGCAGCTTTTTGTCTCTCTCTCTTTTTTTTTTTTTTTTAATTGGAGTCTCACTACATCACCCAGGCTGGGGTGCACTGGCACGCTCATGGCCACCCCAGGGTCGACCTGCTGGGCTCCAGTGATCCTTCTGCCTCAGCCTTCCAAGTAGCCGGAACTACAGGCTCATGCTACCATGCCCAGCTAACTTTTTAAGTTCATTGTAGAGACAAGGTCTTGCCAAGTTGCCTGGGCTGGTCTCGAACCCTGGGCTTAGGCAATCCTCTCGCCGTGGCCTCCCAAAGTGCTGGGATTACAGGCTTGAGCCACTGTGCCCAGTCCAGTTCCTTGTTTTTAATCTCTTCTTACTGTTTTTGTTTTGTTTTGTTTTTGAG
Source organism: Carlito syrichta (assembly GCF_000164805.1). NCBI lineage: Eukaryota > Metazoa > Chordata > Mammalia > Primates > Tarsiidae > Carlito > Carlito syrichta. Next base: position 72,944 of record NW_007067409.1, read on the forward strand.
ACAGCTGTCTCGCTCTGTCACCTCAGGCTGGAGTGCAGGGTGTGATCATAGCTCACGGCAGCCTCGAACACCTTGGCTCAAGTGATCCTGTTTTCTCAGCCTCCTGAGTCGCTAGGACTGCAGGTGGACACCACCTCACCTGGCTAATTGTGTGTGTGTGTGTGTGCGTGTGTGTGTGTGTGTGTGGAGACTGGTGTCGTGCTGTGTTGCCCAGGCTGGTGGCAGGTGTTTCAAGGTTCGCGGTGAACACGATCTGTTGGCTAAACTAGGATTCCACGGTCCGATGGACAGACAGGGAAGAACGTGGCTCTACCACCGTGATTTGCAGTGAGTGAGCAACGAGCCTAGCATCACAGATCCCGTGATTGCTCTCTGCTCCTGCTCCTGGCTGCTGTGTGTTCTTTTTGCTCTTCTGCTTCGTTTCTTCTCTGGCTCCGGTGGCGGAGGTGTGGGAGGAAGCCAGAAGGGATGTCTGGTGTAGTGAACCTTCCCAGCTTCCCAGAACCGCCAGACCTGGTTCTCGGGGTCCTCCCGAGGAGGCTTTCCTCAGTCAGTCTTCCCAGGCTGGCTTTTGAAAGGGGGGGTTCTAATCAGACTCTGGATTGGGATCCCTCCCAAAAAGGTGTGTGTTTTTGTCTGTAGGGGAGAAGGAAGGCGCGTTGCAAGGAGGGCCTCCCAGGACTCCCCCTTGGCCTTGTAGTACTTGGGTGAAGAGCTTTGAACTTGGCCGTTGTCAACCCAACAGGCTGTAGGAAAGCAGCATGAAATCTTCATTTTCAGAGGGTTTGAAGTGGCTTGGGAATTTGAAATGTTAAGGGCGGAATTTTCTCTGGAGGGCCATGTAACCAGTAGGAGGAAGCGAGCACACAGGAAGGTGAGGCGGTGCCGCCGGGCACCCCGCGGCCTTGTTTGTTCAGCAGATGTGTCCAGGCTGACTCTGGACTTTTCTAGCTGCTGTTTCGTGCAACTTCGAATCCAATGGAAGTTGTTTTTTGTTTTTGTGTTTTATTAGTAATGGCTAGTACATGGCTAAACCACACAAATCAGCAGAAACTCATGAATTCACGATTCTTTGGAAATTGTTTGTAATCTTTGGTTTGGTCACCACTTTGAACTGTCATCTCCGAGGCAGTGGGGCTTCCGTGAAGGAAGAGTTGGAAGGCAAAGCATCGTAAGGGCTCTGACTTGGGTGGTGTTTCACTGGAAACCTTCCTTATTGGTTACCATGGAGAGAATACAGTGCACTCGAGACGTGACCAAACCCCGGAACCAGTTGAAAGACGGGGCCCCATGGACAGTAGAGAAGAGGTCCAGGCTTTTGGCTGCGTGAGAGGAAGATGGCACTGGCATTGTGGTAGGGATGCCTAGTTTCTGGTGCAAGAATTTAATTCCGTAAGATACACCACCAGCTGTCTCAGGTTTGGCACGTGCTAGAAACAGTCTTCAGCAAAGGCGCCACCAAGCCATTCCCCTTGACTGCTGTCTTATCACGTCAGTGGAATTAGAACATTGAGCAAACATTGAGTGGGAAGAATGGCTGTTTCAGGTAGGAGCTGCATTCAGGCCTCAGCAGCTGTATGATCTCATGCAGTTACCCATCTTTGAAGCTTGATGACTTTTCAGTGGAGATGAGTAGTGTCTCTCCAAGTGGTTGAGAGGGAAAAAGGCAAGCGAAGAGCCTTCGATGGTGGCTCCATTACTGTGTCCTCATGCCCTCTCAGTGGTCACCCTTCAGGGCTCATAGCCTTCAAGTTCTTTTCTTTTCTTTTTGAGTCAGGGTCTTGCTCTGCCACTCAGACTGGAATGCAGTGCATGATCAGCGCTTACCACAGCCTCAAACTCTGGGGCTCAAGCAGTCTTCCTGCCTCAGCCTCCCATAGAGGGACTTCAGGTGTGTGCCACCACACTGGCTAATTTTTTGATTTTGTTGTTGTTGTTGTTTGTAGAGACGAGGTCTCACTTTGTTGCCCGGGCTGGTCTCAAACTCCTGGGCTCAAGCAGTCCTCTTGCCTTGGCCTCCCAAAGTGCTGGGATTACAGACACCTGGTTTAGTTCTTCCTCAGTTGGATAAGCCAAAACAGTCGAATACTGTATTGTGAAACTCAGCCTTTCAGTTGAATTGTACTCCGCTGTGAAGTTTTGAGCCCTGTGCTTCTGAAGCCACTGCCAGTGTGTGTGTAACGTTTGATTAATGTAGGATGTGAGCCTGTCCCGGTGGTTAGAAGAAAAAGCCCAGCCTTCAGGAAGGGCAACTCTGATCCCTCTCTCCTCCAAGGTCTGGGACCACCAGCAAGCTGATTAACCCTTCCTTTCAGTTTCTGAGTAAAATGTAAGTTATTCCTCAGATCTTACTGGAACTTTGTGTGGATTAGCAAGTAGACAGGATGTGTTTAAACAGTCCCAGACTTTTTTTTCCTTCCAGTACTAGATTAGACCTAATTTGAATTTGTCAGAGGGCAGGCACAAAGGCAGATTGCAAAGGAACATCTGGCAAACCACCCCTGCTAATTCTCAAAGCTGCCTTCCTGCTATGAAAGTTGGGCAGGCCCAGAGTAGGGAGAAAAAAAAAGGTCTGGACTTTTTTTTTTTAATTAATGAGGGTAGAGGCAGACTGACCTTTTCATCGGAAAGCTGTGCCTTGGTGCCAAGACAAATGCAGTGTGCAGCTTCTGGGAGAGATGGTGGGCAGGTTCAGATGCAGCTGACGGACCTGGGAAACCTTCCTGCCAGTGGCTGCCTTTTGCTGCGTGTCAAGGCGTTCGGTCTCATGGCTCCAGCAACCTGTGGGGTTGACTTGCCATAGTAAGTGCTGTCATCACTTACAGATGAGGAGAGAGGTTGGGTTCGGCACAGCACCCTGCCCAGGGTCACACGGTAAACTGGCTTGGAACCTGGTTCGGTCTTGCTCTGAAACCGAACCCTGACGTTCGCATTCCACGATGTTGCCTCTTGGTGTGTCTCTCTGGATACCGTCTTCAAGAAGGCCAGGGCGCTTAGGTCTGTTGAGCATATGCCTCTCGTTTCAGAACAGCCAAGATGCATTTCTCCGACTTGGGGGCCTTTAAAGCTGCTGGTGGTGAGGGGCGGAGCCACCTGCAGAGCCTGGCGACCGGAGCCTGTGAGGAGACGGACTTCCGTGAGGCCAGCGGGCGCTGATTATCAGTGCTGGGAGGGCCAGGCCCGACTCGTTGGGGGTGAACTGGCCCATTGGCATGCAGCTTGCTGCTAGGCTTGCCTGTGATTTGGGTCTTTCACATAAAAATGTAATTTCACACATTGGTTGGGATGGATTCTCCTTAAGTTTTCATCTTCAGAACGTTTTCCGCTTTTAAGCCAGTTAGAACAAGAGCTCCTGAAAGAAACGCTGAATCTCATGTACCCAAACGCTCAAGAGTAGAGCACGAAGAAACGTCAGCACGGACAGTACCTCAGAGGTTGCTCTGAGGGCCTTAGCTGACATGTCGGAAGGACTGCTCTTGGTGAAGTTAATTTTATTTCATTTTTGTTTTTTGAGTTGGGGCCTCACTCTGTTGCCCAGGCTGGAGTGCAGTGGCACGCTCACAGCTCACCAAAGTCTTGACCTCTGTGCACAAGACGTCCTTCTGCCTCAGCCTCCTAAGTAGCTGGGACTACAGGTGTGTGCCTCCACACCTGGCTTATTTTTTTTTTTAATTTTTGTAGGGACAGGGCCTCACTATGTTGCCTAGGCTGGTGTCGAACTCCTGGGCTCAGGTAATCCTCCTGCCTCAGCCTCCCAGCGGGCTGAGGTTATGGGTGTGAGCTACCACGCCTAGGCTGATAAAGTTTCTTGAACATAAAACAAATGAAGTCAGAAGTGCCTTTAAGAAACTAGATGAAAGCTATAATTTTTTAAAAGGCAGAAATAGAAATTGATATCTAAACATCAATTTTTGACGTGGGGAGGGCTTTATTCATTATGCTGTATATAAAGTGCCGTGAACGTGACAGATGTCTGACGTGAATTGTGGGTGTATATGTTGGGCAGATTCCGTATTAGGTGAGTTGCTGTTAGGCAGATTGGATGCTATCTGGAATTTGTTAATGTTGACTTTTTTCTTACGGTCGTAGGTCGTAGCATTCACCGTAGCACTTGGAAAGCAGAAAAGTAAAGAGAAGGAGCCAGCCCTGGTCCTGCCTCGCAGAGTTCGTCTTTACGACTCTGTTCTCCTTTGTCATCCGGTTTTTCCGCCTGCGTGCGGTCGTCCTGGGTAAATCGGTCTGCTTCGCACCTACCCTGGAGTGTGGTGGCTGCTGCACGGGTGGCGCCGAGGACGCTGGGCCTCCCGCCCGGGCCTCCCGCCCGGGCCCCGCCC
>NW_007067409.1:78095-79328 GCF_000164805.1 Carlito syrichta
CTTGATCGGCCGGGGTTTCCCCTGGTCCTCAGGGGAAGACCCGGCGGGATCCCGGAGGCGCCTGCAGTTTCCCGGCTGGGAACTGACGCAGGGGCTCGGGCGGGGGCACCCACCGTGGATGTGCTGGACCGGGGCGGACTTGGGTCCTGAGCGGCGTGGGACCGGCGGCCCGAAGCCTCCCACTGCTCGGAGCGGTGTGCAGTTTAAGACGCACAAAGTGTCTGTCTCCGGAGTTTTCCATGTAATATTTCAGACTGGGCTTGGCGGCAGGTAGCGGAAGCCGTGGCGAGGGAAACCACAGATCAGGGGACCACGGATTCCAGGGTCCCTGTGAGGAAGGTCGCTCGCTTCCCCGGGTGCCGGTGCCCTGGCCTGGGCGCAGCCTGTCTGGCAGGACGCCATGCGGTGCTCCCTCCAGCCGCTTCTTGCCGGGTCCTGCTGTGACCGCTGGGCCTGTGCTCCTGCCCTCTGTGGGCCCCAGCTCCCCGCCATTCGGGCTGCAAGGAGGTGGGAGGGGACGGAGGTCACAAGCCAGCGGGGTGGTGGGCAGCATGCCCTTCCTACCCGGCACCGTGGGGGCCCACGGCTTGGTAGGTTCCTCCCCGAGCACCTTTCAGTCCCTGACACCTGTCATTGTGGGGGCTCAGCTTTGCCCAGCTGAATGTTTGCGAGTCGTTATTTAATTAGGCCTAAACCAGCCCTTCGTACCTTGATTGATAAATGCAGCCATCCTCCATCCCCCCCCAGCCGCCAGTCCACGGCCAGCTTCCGGCCCAGCCTCTGCCCATTCCGTCTCCCTGGCCTGCCCCGATTGACCCCGGCTCCGTGACCCCCCCCAGAGAAGCTGAGACTGGGAGACCTTGCGGCAGCCCCAAGTTCTGGAGGCAAAACAACGGGTAATTGCACCCTCCGTTGGTGGGAGGGGACCCAGTGTGCCCAAAGCGCACCCCTGTCCCACAGTGTCTGGCGACGTGTAGCCTGAGTGCGAGACACTGGAGGAGACGGCTCAGCAGGTGTTGGGAGCCGTGCACTGTCCTCACGGCCCTTCCCGAAGGCTGGAGGGAGGGCTGGCGAACAAGCGGCATCTCGGCCAGGAGAGGAGTTTCTGGCAAGAGGTGGCCTGCGACGGGGGCAGGGGAGAAACGAGGACGAAGGTTTGGGACCCTTTGCTCGAAAGAGGTGTGGCAGTTGGCCCAGGAGGGGCTCGTACACCTTCTGCCTCAGGGACACGCA
>NW_007067409.1:79548-87526 GCF_000164805.1 Carlito syrichta
GGGAGGGGTGTGCGCCCTCTGGACGGTGCCCCGCCCCGCCCTCAAACCCCTCGACAGCAGACCTCAGGGCCCTGCCTCCACCTGAAAGCCTGGGGGCGTGGACGGTCCCGCAGAGCCTCCGCGGCAGGGGATGCGCGGCCCCACAGCTGCCCTCCGTCCCCCGCCGGCTCCAGTCAGGCCCTGTTTCCTGCTTCTGCGCGGAGGGGGCGGCGTCTCCTGAAAGCCTGGGGCAGCAGGGAGGAGGGAGGGCTGGCCACAGGAGGAGGTCGTGGCCACGTGTGGCGGGCTTGCAGGGGGCGGGCCGGGGGAAGCTCTGAGCACCCGCGCTGCGTGGCGGCCCAGGTTCTGGTGCGTCCGCGTGCCACGGCACCTCCCCTCTCCCTGGGCTGTGCCTTCCGGGCACCGCGAAGCTCCTGCCGAGTCCCCACGGTCACCCCTGCTGTACCTGGCGGCGTGCTCCTCCGGCGGCTTGTCCCTCGCAGGCCATCTTCCCGAAGCCTCTGATCCCCCTGGCTGTGGTCCTCTCTCCCAACGCGCTGTGTTTTTACCCCCTGGCAACCACTCTGGGTCAGCTGGCACGGGGGATGCTTGTCCAAGGGCAGGCAGCGGATGACTGGACAGGGTAGCTCCTGGTGTCATCGGGGAGCGCTAGCCGGCCTCCTTGTCCTAGACTTGGCGCGCAGTGCCCCCCACGGAGCGACTTCTGCCTGGGAAGAAGGTATTACCGAGACTGAGGCGCTCGGAGGTGAAATACTTGTCCAAAGACCCGTGCCTTTGAGGTGACGGAGCCAGCTGCTGTGACGAGGATGCTTGAGGGTGTGGAGGAGAGGGAAGGAGTGACTGCACAGGCATCTTGCGTGGCTTCCGGGCCTCGCGCTCCGTTCCCAAGACCACCCTGCCGGAGTCGTGTCGTTACCTGGAGCCCGGGAATTCAGAGCAAGTCGGTGACTTGTCTAGGGGCCACCAGCCGGGAAGCCACGGGTCCGGGATTCAAACCCTCTGACCGTGTGGAGGCAGACCCCAAGGAGAGGGGGAGCCTTGAGTCTTGCAGGCTGAACGCCAGGGGGACCCCTCCAGGCGGGAGCTGTGCCTGGCTGCGGTCCCGCCTGCTTCACCGGGAAGGGACTCTGACATGACGGTTCTTCTTGTCACTTACTGAACACACCGTGACAGGGAGCCCAGCTAATGGGGATGTCGCTGGTGGCTGGAAGTTTCTTCCAGGTCTCAGGGGTCACTGTCAGAGCCCTTTCCTGGGGATAGGACTAATTGCCGGCGACCTGAAGTCCTCCAGTCCGTCGCCTTCTGGGGGGATGGTGGAATAAAACGACCGAGGTGACACAAGCCTGTGAGTGTGGCCAGAGCCCCTGTGGCACTGGGCTGGCTTCAGGCTGGCAAAGGAAACTAAACTGTAGCTTACGGGATTTCGGGGAACCAATCTTGGCCTGGGATTCATATTTATAAAAAATGAATATGCGATCACTGCCCTAATTCTCGTTTCTTTAAATGGATGCTGAGAGCATCGGAGGGAGGGTGATGCCAAATTTGCATTCAGCTCTCACAGTTTGTCCTTCCGAGGAGCACAGGCTGCCTTAGAGCGATTCCTGCCATCGTTGCAAATGGAGCTGGCGTTCAAAGGGTGAAGGACAGACTTCCTGCAGCGAGAGCCAGCTTCTCCGGAGCCTGGCTTGCCGACGCCCCCCCGCCGCCGGAGCCCCATTCTCTGGACCCAGCAGTGAGTGCCAAAGACTTGCAGGCTTGGGGAGGAAACGTCGTACAGCCCAGACACCACGGTCGCGCCCTGTCCTCTGGTGCACCGCAAGGATTGCATGGCGGCCTCGGGGTCGTTTGTGGTCAACACCAGGCTCGCGTGTCTGTTTCTGCTGCTCTCGGCAGAGTTTTCTAATTGCCTGTGTCTTCAGCTGGCATCGTGGTATCAGGTATGACAATACGGGTCGTCACCCGTGTGACCCCTTTGCTGCTCACTAAAAGCAGGCCTTGTGAGAGCTGTGTCTTACAAATCAGGAGGCCAGTGCTGACAAGAGGGGACTAGCTAGCGGGTTGCGTCTAGTGTAGACGGCCGCTTGGCCGATCACTTTGCGAAGTGTGTCGGGTCGGGGCAGGAGAGCCACTTTCTCAGCCTCACTTGCCTTTCTGAGAGACACACACTTTGAACCGTCCATGCTGTGTCCAGCCAGAGAGGCCGTATCACCTGTGTGGCGAGGCTTTTGCACAACGTTCTCCCAGGGCCCCGGGGAGGGGAGCCAGGAAGCCGTGAGGGAGCCAGTAGCTCCTCCACCCGGCCCTGTGCTTTCTGTAGACCTCTGAGATAATACTGACCCCCCCTTCCCTGGCCAAACCCTGGCACGTAGTATGTACTCATTTCACACAACTTTCTCCTTGAACACATAGAACGTCCCATTCTTAAGTTCTTATTACATGTCAAAGGCAAGGATTGTGCTTTCTTTTGCTTTCCACAGTGCTTACGTGTCTTTGGTGTGACTGCCCTTTTAAGGTCCTCCAGGGCTTGTCTTATCTATACGAACGGAAATTAAAATTAAACACAGCTGCATTTGGAGATGAACAAAAAAATTGCAGCTGGGTGTGCGTCTCAGCAAATCATTTCTCCGCTCAAGGCCTCAGTTTTTCCATCAGTGCAATGAGGCCATTAAACGGGGACTTCCAGGGGAACTTCGGCTCCAAGCCCCTTTGCTTCTAAGTCTCCTCTTTAAGAAGGGTTTCCCCCCAAAATCTGTGATTTGACAAAGCCCCGGTCTCTCCTCCCGTTCCACTGGCCTCTTCCCCCAGCACCTGGCCACCCACCGCCCTGGGCGCACCCCTCCACCTCCCTTTGTTTGCTGTTCTGCAAGAGAAGGATCCTGATGAACGCAGGGCCGCCTCGTTTGCATATTGGCGCCGGTGCCCGTCTGAACCCAGCTGTGTGCAGCGTAAGGTGAAATATAGATTGCCCCAACCTGGCCGCGGCTTTGCGCGGCTGATCGAAAGCCTCGAGTGGGCCGTGTTGCATATGCATAAGCTCCCGGGCCGTGGACTGGTGCAGGGTGAGCCCACTGGTTCCCGCCATGTCTCTGTGCTTCTGCGGCTTCCTTCCCAAGGAACAGGCTGTCTGGGCCGCGCAGCGGCTGTAAGGGACATGGCCGGGCCCCGGGGATGACACAACCCAGGTCTGGAAGCCCAGCCCACCCTCCCGTCCACCGCCTCAGCGTGGCAGCAGGAGCACGCTGTGTTAGCAGCAACCCAGGAGCAGGTGGGCGGGGAGGTGGGTCCCGTCCCTCCGCCCGGGGCTCTCCATGACACCCACCCTCCATCCCGACTTACCATCCAGCTCTGGAACGGGCCGGACGTTCTCCGCCCCTGAGTCTTTGCGCCTGCTGTTTCTTCTGTCCCCTGGGGGCAGGGGAGCAGAGAGGAGAGGCAGAGATCCCCTCCATGTTCCTGGCGGCTGTGTGCCTGCCTGTGGCACGCATCTGCCCTGGAGCTCACACTGTCCCCCAGCCCTGGGTCTCCCCTGGGCCCCTGCCAGCGCCCGCACACAGCATGCCGAGGGTGGAGGCCCGGGGCCGGTGCGCTCGCAGCCCCTTTTTCGAGAACTTCCGTTTTAGAAACTTGCTGAATCTCGCCCGGTGGCAATGACCAGATTTTGCTGGTGCAGGTTTGAAACTGTTGGTGCTGCCGTCGTCGCTGAAGTCTAAGGAGAAAGCCTCCACGCCCGCCCCCTGCCCCCGGGAACGGACAGCAAGGCAGGCTGCCCGTCCGCCCCGCCCGCTCGGCCTCAGGGAGGCGGTGACCCCATGCTGGCCATCCCCTGGCCACCGCCCTCGCCTGCCCGCCCTCCTGCACCCCGCCAGGTCCGCTGGGCGCCCACTCTCTCCTTCCAGGCCTCGATCTGGGTAGCTGGAAGAGCAGAGCGGCTAAATGGAGCTTATATAGCTCTCCCTGTATATATTTAGAGATAAGAAGTTCATTTAGGGATCGGGGCTGCTTCTCGTCTCTGCATCATTAAGCATTCCACATCTGCTACTGAACCAGCAATCAGCAGAATATTGAGAAAAGTTATAAAGAAATCTTCGCGTCGGTTCATTTTCATTCCAGCTCCCCGTGTCCGGGCACTCAGGCTTCTGTGGAGGGGAGGGACGGAGCCAGGCCTGGGGGAGCGGGACTGGATCCAGAGGGCTTAACTCTGACCCGCTGGCTTCCCGCAGCGTGGGCCTGCTTGTGGGCATGGGTGGCGTGGGCGGCGGTGTCGAGATGCTCTGTGGAGGAGCAGTGTGTGTGCCCTCGTGGGGTGGCCGTGCCAGGAAGGGCATGTTGCCCAGTTACGGCCGAGGGTCCCATGGCCGCTCTGAGGGCCGTTCTGCGCAAAGAGACCAGGCTGGAGACCAGGCTCCGGTGCCACATCCCTGGGCGACCTTGATCAAGCCACTTCCCCTTTGCGGTCCTCAAGTGTCCTAGTCTGTAAATGAGGGCGTTGGACCAGGCACGCTTGCCTTCCTGGTGGTCCGGAGGCACACGGACAAGGCGAGAAGCAGGTTCTCAGCAGACGGTCGCTTGGTGGCTGCTGTGAGAACCAGGCTCTCTGGTCCCCACTGCCTCCCGGTCCAGCAAGCTGCCCGGCCTTGGCCTTCCCAGGTGGGTGGTCTTGGCCTTCTCAGGGTGGCTGGGCAGGGAGATCAACGGGCAGAGGTCCTGGGCTCTGAGGCTGTGGGCTGGACACCAGGTCCTGTGGCCTCACAGAGCAGCCATAGGGTCTGCCACCTCTCTGGCTCTGGCATCCAGAGCAGAGTCTCCTCGGCCTTCTCCCTGGCTAGCCCGTCAGCTGTTTCGTTCAGCCCCAGCGGGATGGTGGCCCGGGGGCCCAAGGTCCCTCAGGCTCCTCCCGGGGTGGCTGTCCTGCAGTGTGACGTGTGGCAGGTTAAACTGAAGGTGTCACTGTTAGCCCTGAAATGGGAGGTCAGCTGGCCTGGCTGGGCAGGCCAGAACCGGCTCGGCACTCCCTCCTCGGCTGCGTGGACATCACCCCCCGCTGGATTAAGTAAAGATAGTCCTGGCCCGCCACAGCCAGGGCCCAAAGAAAACACTGTTTTCACTTGGCAACCAGAGGCCCTCAGCACCTGCAGCTAGCAGGAAAGCTCAAAATGTGGCATCTGCTGGCCTTCCTGGAAGAAGGTGGTGGGCCCAGGGCTGTGGAGGGGAAGCCAGGCCTAGCTGCACTCGCAGGGTCTGCATGGGTGGGCCAGGCTGCCTGGGTTATGCTTTGGGAGGGCGGGACCCGGCAGAAGAGGCCAAGGCCGAGAGCTTTTTGCTTTATTAAGGAAGCAACAGGGGAGGAAGGACCCAGGTAAACACGGGTGTCTCCTCAGTCCTGGTACTGCAAGTGGTGGCACCCAGGCCCCTAGACTCTGCCAGGGTCTACAGGTTCAGGGTCGCAGTTGAAAAAGACCTCTCCCCTTGGCTTGGGCCGGAGTGCAGTGGCTCGATCACAGCTCACTGCAGTAGCTGGGGCTACAAGCACACCACCAAGCCCAGCTAGTTTTTTAAATTTTCTTGGTTTTTGTATTTTGTAGAGATGGTTTCCCTGTCTCCCAGGCTGGTCTTGGACACCTGGGCTCAAGCGGTCCGCCTTGACTTCCCAACGTGTTGGGATTACAGGTGTGCACCACCGAGCCCGGCCAAGACGCCCTTTTAAGCGTCTTTTAAAAAATGACTTGGCTGGGTGCTGTTTTTTCGCGGACTCTAACTCCAGAAACGACAGCTCCCTGGTCACCCCGCCATGGGCTGGGAAACGCCCACCGAGGATTCCCCAGGAGCCTGGGCACAGCGCCCAGCCCTGCGCCAGGAGGATGCTATAGCTGCCCGGGACCCACCCTGACTCCACGGGGGCAAGGGACTCAGTGCCCAACATACTCTCCCCAAGCTGTTTTCTTCCCCTTCTTAATTCTGCATTTCAGTCCGGACCAAGAAGGCTCCTGGGCTTGAAAAAAGAGTATGTGCTGTAAGCAGGTCTGCAGGGACATGATCTCTCTGAGAACTTCCCGCCCGGTCCATGTCCGGTGGCTGCAGGAGTCAGGGCTTCCTGGCTCTCTGGGTTCCCCTCCCTTAATTTCCGTTTCAAGAGTTTAAAGAGAACATAGAAAGAGGGTGTGTGTGTGTGTGTGTGTGTGTGTGTGTGTGTGTGTGTGTGTGTGTGTTGATGGGCGGGGGCGTGGAATATTTTCAGACCTTGAAAAGAAGAAGAAAAATAAATTTTTGAATAAGAAAGGTCCGTGTACTGTGACCGCAGGGCAAATGCAAATGAGTGTTTTCAAACACAGACTCGTGAATTCTTATTAGGAGTCCGTGACGGCGCCTCCAAGCAGGACATGACATATTCATGAGTGCCAGGGACCCTGCGGCCCCCTCTCATCTTGGGGGACGGCGGGAAAGGAGGTGACCGTGACCAGCCCCGCGTGGCGTGTTGTCTTCAGTTGCTAAAGTGTTAAGGAAATCGGAGATAAAAAAGATGCCGAGAACGCAGCCGCCGCGGCGACACGCGCAAAGATCTTTTTAGTGTCAACTTAAATGTACACAAATAGCAGATGATGATCTCTTTTATTGGACTAACATTTATCCAGTAATATCCACACACTTTTAAAACCATTGAGGCCTCCTCTTCAGGTGTTCATTTGAATAGAAATAGCTGAATGAGTGTTTTTATAATTGATCCCCTGAGAACGGAATGTCTAGTGCTGCATAACCAACATTTCCCCATTGCTGGGTTCCACCCCCCCCCAAATTGCCACTCTGCAAAATTAGGATTTTGTACAGTTTTGATAAGAGAATTAACCTCCCACTTGCCAAACTCCCCGAGAACGAAGGACTCCCAAGGAGTCTGCCTGCGTGGGGTTGGCTTTGACACCGCTCACTGCCGGGTGCCTTGCCACCTCCTGGTCTGAGCGGAAAAAACCCCAGAGATGTGGTGGGGAGGTAGACTTGAAGGAGGCGGAGGGAGGGGATGCTCTGGAAGGTTCGTGGGCCCAAATTCTGCGCTTCTGACTTTTTTGCACGCGCTGGAAATGCCCACATGGTACGCTCTGGTCTATGGCTGCTCAGGACTCTGGACCTGGAGGAAGATATGAAAGCGTTTCCCTCCCCTCCCCTCCCCGGCATCCCTGGGGCCTGCCAGGTGCTTCTCTTCAGTCTTGACTCCTATTGCGGGTAGTCAGCATCATAGATGCTCACTGCAGAACATTTGAAAAGTTCACAGTTGTAGAAAGTTGAAAACAAATAGTACCTTGATTCCACCTCCGAAGGCTAAATGCGTTGCATTTCCTTCCAGTCTTTGTGTGTGTGTGCGCGCATATTAAAAATATATGTGAGACTGGAGTCACTCGCACTGTGTGCGGTCACGGATGGTTTTGTGACCTGGGTTTTCTTTTTCCATTTAACGGTGTATACAAAGCACCGGTGTGTCTTTAAGCATTGTTTGTCAAACAGCTGTAGTCGAATGAGTTTAATTAACCTCTATTGATGGACAGTCAGGTATGGAGCTTTCCTTTTTTTTTTTTTTTTTTTTTTTAGTTGGAGTCTCACTCTGTCACCCAGACTGGAGTGCAGTGGCCGCTCCTGGCCACCGCAGCCTCCACCTGCTGGGCTCCGGTGATCCTTCCGCCTCAGCCTTCCATGTAGCTGGAACTAAAGGTGCCCACTGCCATGACCAGCTAATTGTTTTTGGTTTATTGTAGAGATGAGGTCTTGCCAAGTTGCTCGGGCAGGTCTCGAACCCACGGGCTGAGGCAATCCACTCCCCTCAGCCTCCCAAAGCACTGGGATTACAGGCTGAGCCACGCATCTTAACATCACCTTTTATAGGACACACAGTTGAAACTTTTACTAGAAACAGCTCCGAAACCCACATAATTGCTTTATAAGTGTGTAATAATTGGTCATTGCAAAATAACTCATTAAAGAAAAAGGAAAACAT
>NW_007067409.1:87546-89876 GCF_000164805.1 Carlito syrichta
TACAGGTGCGCGCTACCATGCCCAGCTAATTTTTGATTTATTGTAGAGATGAGGTCTTGCCAAGTTGCCCAGGTGGGTCTCAAACCCATGGATTCAGGCAATCCACACACCTCAGCCTCCCAAAGGTGCGGGATTCCAGGCTGAGCCACCGAGCCCGACTAGCTTTCCTTTTTGTGTAAAAAGGAAATGTCAGTCTCTGGCCATTTTGCGGGAGGTTCATTTAAGCCAGGCTAAGAGTGCTATTTAGGAAAAAAATGTCCTTTCATGGCCTGGAAGTGGAGGAAAGGAAGTCTCTTGCAGTGGAAATGGCCCCGTCCAGGCGTCCTCCGTAAGGCTGCAGGCTCAGAGCTGGGGAGTGGCTGGCGGCCACGGTCCAGGCTTCCCGTCACTCCTGGCCCACACTGCCCCTGCTCCGCGTGTCCTGGTGTCAGGGAGGCTGCAGCCAACAGACACGCCACTCAGCACAAGAGTGAGTGCAGGGACTGCGTCACACGACGGGGCTTTCTGGGGTGGTGGCCGGGTCAGCTCACTCGGCAACGGCACCATCCCAAGGGACCCTGATTCCTTGGCTCCCTGGCCACTCTCCACCCCTCGGCAGGCTGACACCTCTCACGGTGGCACGTGGCCACCCGAGCCGGCCATGCCGTCTAGACACGATGAAGTCCGAAGGCAGAAAAGGGACAGTTGCTTCGAGTGGGATGGATTTGTTTTCATCAGCAAGGACAAGCTTGTCCAGAGCCCGGGCCTCTCCCGTCCACTCATGCACTCCAGGCTGGAACCGGGTCCCATGCCCCCACCTGTGCCCCTGACTGTCAAGGAGAGTGGGCCTACTCTCTCCTGAGGCCCCAGAGGGCTATGCTCCGAGGGCCTGGGTTGCACTCTCCCACCCTTCTGGGCTTAGAGCCCGGGAGTCCCCGTGCTCCCCTCTCCAGGCCCCTCTTGGCTGTGAGCCTGGAGCCCTCTAACCTGCAGGCTCACGCAGACCCTGAGGCAGCCACGTCGTGTGACCAGGATGCTAACCATCCCGGCCCCACCAGCGGGGGCCACCTGGGTCTTGGGTCCAGTGTAGACCTGGGCCAGCCTCTGTGGTGAAAGTGTCCCAGTCCCGCTTGGCTCCTGGAAGAGGCCTCCGTTTCTCCTTGCTGACACCTTTCCCAGCCCTCTCAGTTCCATCCCTCCCCCTTCTGGAAACTGTGTCAACTTTCCCATGGAGAACCCTCATCCCCAGGCAGTTGCTGTGAGGCAAGACCCCACCCCACCCCAGCGCCATGGGTGGACGGATAGCGGCCTCACACATCGATCTGGTTGATTACCATGGGGATGGGCATGCGATCCAAGAGGATTCCAAAAAGTCTTGATCTCAGGATGCCTCCCAGGACTCATGGCATCTTGAGGGGCATGCTTGCTCTCCCTGGGGGTCTCCAGGACAGGAGCCTGGAGCTGGTGGCATCATCTTCCCATGGCGGGAAAACAGAGAAGCCTTGACACTGAGGCTGTCTTAGGAAGTAGCGGTTGATTAGCACCAGCGTGACTCAGCGGGCTAATGCTCCAAGGCCGAACCACCCAGAGAAAGAGGAGAGGGGTTTTATCTGTTAGTTTAGGTAAGGGAGGGGGTCGGGTTGTGCGGCTATACATTTTTCTCTGGAATTCGCAAGGTGGTATTTAGCAAAACCAGATTTTCAAAGAACAAACTGTTTCCAGGGTACACAGGACAAGCAGGGGTTGTAAACTGATAACTTCACAAAGAGAGAATGTGGGGGTAAAGTTGTGAATGGATTACTGTCTTGCATGTTCAGGAAAGCCACCTTTGGCTATTTGGTTTTCTCAAGCAAAACCTGTCTTGCAGGTTTTTGGAGCTTACAGGTTGATCTTTAAAAGGAATAATTTTAACTGTTTTTAGCCCCTCTCTGCCACATTCCCGCCACAGGGGTGAGAGCCTGAGAATGAAGACAGCACAGAGGAAAAGCAGCATTAGAAGACGGAGGAAGGCCAGGTCCTGAGGATCCCAGTTACACCCCTGGATCCAGCCATGCCTGAAGCAGTGCTGTGGCAGAGAGGGGCTAAAAACAGTTAAAATTATTCCTTTCACAAATTAACTTGCAAGCTCCAAAACCTGCTAGACACGGGGCTTAAAAAAACCTAAATACCCTGTAATCCTGCGCCTTTGGGAGGCTGAGGTGAGTGGATTGCCTGAGCCCACGGGTTCGAGACCTGCCTGGGCAACTTGGCAAGACCTTATCTCTACAATAAATAAAAAATTAGCCGGGCGTGGTAGCATGCGCCTGTAGTTCCAGCTACTTGGAAGGCTGAGGCAGAAGAATCGCCGGAGG
>NW_007067409.1:90285-152074 GCF_000164805.1 Carlito syrichta
CAGTCCCCGCAACAGTGCCACCTCCAATATGATCGTGTATGGAAGTCAACAAGAACAACAGCCATAGTAAATTGTCACAGAAGCCAACGTGAGCTGGGTTTTTGTTACAACCGAGGAAAGCCCTGACGGAAACGCCTACCCGGATAGGCTGTTCTTCTGAAGCCAGGATCCCGTGCTCGGGGTTTGATAGCCACACGTCCCGCCATCGTGCCCCTTGTCCCAGATGGGCTCCACCCCCAGGCTGTCCTTCCAACCCTGTGTCGGAGCAGGCCTAGCTCCAGGGGGCCTGACTTTGGGCCTTGAAGATGGAGCAGTTGGCAGGACTGCCTTTGGTCCACAGAGCATCTCTGCAGGAGGGCTGCCTCCGAGACGCTCCTCTGGGAGAAGCCCAGTGTCCAGGCTCTGCTTCCGTCTCTCCGAGTGGCCCCCTCAGGCCGGTAAGGGGGTCGTCAGGGAGGAAGAGGATCCCGTCTCTGCTCAGCTGAGGTCCTCATGTTTCCGGAGCTCATCCTTGTCACTCACATCTTCGCCCTGAGTAACCTCCGGGGGTTTCCTGGGATGCCTGCATTTCCTTCGGCTCTGGCATTGAGCGGTGCCTGGGGGTTTCTCTCCCAAAGACTGCGTGACCCACGCCCAAGTGCTCACAGCTGAGGCCTGGGAGAAGAAGGGGGTGGGGGGAGACAAAACTGCAGACCGGGCCTGCCTGGAGGGGGCAGTGACTGCTCAGGCCGGCCCTCTCTCCTTGTGGGAATCGGGCATGGGGCCCAGCATTTGTAGAGGTTATCATTTCCCAGGGGAAGCTAGAAATTCTGTTTTTATGTAAAAATGCTCACTTAAAAAAAAATGCTAGCAACAGGCCGGGTATGGTGACTCACGCCTGTCATCCCAGTACTTTGGGAGACAGAGGTGAGAGGATTGCCTAAATCTAGAAGTTCGAGACTAGCCCGGGCAACTCGACGAGACCTCGTCTCTACAATACATCAAAAAAATTAGCCGGGTGGTGGCATGTACCTGTAGTTCCAGCCACGTGGGAGGATTGCCTGAGCTCAGGAGGTCAAGACTGCGGTACCCGTGTTTGTGCCACTGTACTCTAGCCTGGGCGACAGAGTGTGATACTGAATCAAAAAAAAAAACATAAAATTTAACAGCTAGCAACAAAATAAGACTTTTTAAATGCTGTGGAGACCAAAACTGTCTCTTGGGCCACCAGATTGTGGCTTCCATCCTGGTGGATTATGAATGACACTATGAGTGCCAGGCCACAGAGAGCTGAGTGGCCCAGGGGACAAACTTCAGGCTGGGGACAAAACCTAGGGACTCAGGGTCTGGTCCTCAGACACTGCAACTTTGGGCCAACGAATGTGCGAGTCTCTAAAGCAGCTGGTTGTTGACATACATTTCGTTCTTTTTTTTTTTTTTTTGAGTTGGAGTTTCACTCTGTCACCCAGGCTGGAGCGTAGTGGTGAGCTCACGGCCACTGCAGCCTCGACCTCCCAGGCTCATACAATCCTTCTGCCTCAGCCTTCCAAGGACGTGCATTTCTTAGCCCTCACCACGGCCTCATAAGACGGGACTCATCCTTCCCACCTCACAGAAGAGAGAACCCAGCTCAGAAGGCGGCTGGAAAGGGCAGGCCACTGGGTCCCTCTGAACCCCACTGCTCTCCTGGGTTGGGAGGCCGCCGTCTAGCTCAGAAGGGCCGGGTCTGTCTCCAGCAGCCCAGGCTGGTTGCACAGCCCGGCATTCTCGGGGTCCCAGGCGGCTTGTCTTCCTCTGGGTTGGAGATTTCCTCCCTCCCTTCCCTCCCCTCCCCTCTCCAGACCCAGCATGTTATATTTCTGTGGCCCCATTTTCTTGCCATATTCCTGGTTCTGGGTGATGTTTGAAACCCTGTTAGTGCTGGGTTAGTAATTTCATGATCAAGCTCAGAAAGACTCCAAGAGGAATACCGTGCATACGCGTTTTCCTGCTGAGTGTGGAGGCCAGGGCCAGAGTATGTCCTGAGATCAGGAACCGGAGGCTGCAGTGAGCTGTGACTGTGCCACTGCACTCCAGCCTGGGCAACAGAGCAAGACTCTGTCTCTTAAAATAAGATAATACAACAATGAAGCATTTTCTCGCTATGAGCTTGTTTCTGCCTTGTGACTAGAGTTCGCTGCTTTCCAATCTTCAGTACCCTCCTACAGCCAAATCCCAGATTCTGGCAATTTCAAAGCTCAGGCATTTAGACCGGTGAACTCGCGACACTGGCTGCTGCTTTCATTTTTGTTTGGTTAATAGTGCTTAGTAGTGGTAACAGGGACACACTGAGGTGTCCCCTTGCGTGTCCAAGGCCACCTGCCCTGAGATCATGGCAGTCTGCAAGAAGCTTTGAGCTTTTATATGGTCCTTGTAAAACAGAAAAATGCAAGCTAGTGGCATGCTCCCATTCTGCAGACGGGAAAACAGAGTCCAAGCCTGCTTAAATGACTTGCTCGGTAAACTCACATCGCAAAGTAGTAGGCAAGACACATTTGGCCCTAATTTCTGATCAGAGGGTCCACAGCGATGGCTTCCTCCTCCTCAGCCCTTCCTCTCCTGTCCTTATTGGGCATAGTAACTAATTCGGGTTCCGAAGTAGGACTTATTTTCCCTAGTGTTTGTTGTCTGGCCCTGGCTCTCTGTTCCTCCACGATGATCTCTTCTTCAGGAATGGTCCTTTGACGGCTGGAATATAAAAGCCCAGAGTGCCAGGTGCAGCTCATGCCTGTTGTCCCAACACTTTGGGAGGCCAAGGTGGGAGGATAGCTGGAGCCTAGGAGTTTGAGACCAGCCTGGGCAACATAGCGAGACCTTGTCACTACAAAAAAATCGGAAAAAAATTAGCTAGGCGTGGTGGTCCGTGCCTGTGGTCCCAGCTACTCAGAAGGCCGAGGCGAAAGAATCGCCTGAGCCCGGGAGGTCGAGGCTGCGGTGAACCGTGATCAGTAGGGTCACTGCCCTCCAACCTGGGTGACAGAGTGAGAGCCTGGCTCAGAACAAAAATAAAAACAAACAAAAACAGGTGCAAAGTAGGAAAGGGAGGACTTGTGTTTGGCGAGGGAGCCAGGGTCGCCTCGTTGGGAGACTTGGAGAGTTTTCTTCCACTCTGAGCCTTGGTTCCCTCACCTCCAAAGGGGGCTCAACCCCCAGGAGACAGATTGGTCACCCACAGACACACTTCAGACTTCAGAGTTAAATCTGAAGTCGTTGCCAACCTTTAAAAATCAGGAAATGCCACATAAAAAGCTGGGTCTTCTCTTTTCTCGAAGAATAATACCCGACCTCTTGGTGCCACGAGCCACTGTGTCTACCTGTGACCCCCCTTGGTGACACTGCCTCGCCCTATAAGCCCTGGGTGTGGGACCGCTGGCTCAGTGGCCTCAGAGGGTCTGCAGCCAGCACTCACTAGAGAGCAGCTCTTTTGAGGCCAGACACGGTGGCTCATAGCCATGACCTCAGCACTTTGGGAGGCAGAGCAGGAGGACTGCTTGAGGTGAGGAGCTTGAGACCAGCCTGAACAACACAGCGAGACCCTGTCTCTACAAAATGTTAAAGATTGGCCAGACGTGGAGCCCAGCTACTTGTGAGCCCCAAGTGGGAGAATTGCTTGAGCCCAGGAGGTCAAGGTCATGATTGCCTTCCAGCCCAGGTGACAGAGCAAGACCTTCTCTCTAAAAACAAAAAAGAGGAAACCAGGTACGGTGTCTCATGCCTGTCATCCCAGCACTTTGGGAGGTCGAGGCAAGAGGATTGGCTGAGCCCAGGTGTTCGAGACCAGCCTGGGCAACTTGGCGAGACCTCATCTCTACGATAAATCAAAAATTAGCCAGGTGTGGTGGCACACGCCTGTGGTTCCAGGTACTTGGAAGACCGAGGCGGAAGGATCACTGGAGCCCAGCAGGTCGAGGCTGTGGTGGCCAGGAGCGTGCCACTGCACTCCAGCCTGGGCGACAGAGTGAGACTTCAACTCAAGAAAAAGAAATAAAAAGGGAAGAAAGGGACTTTTCCGGCAACAGAAGCATGCCTCAGTTTAACACCTGATACATTTTATGATGATTACAGGAACCTTAATCACGCACGGTACTAGAAGTAGACGGAGTCATATAATGAGCCCATGTGCCTGTCATGTATCTCCAACGGCTGGCAACTCGTAGCCAGTCTGGTTTCACCTGCACACCCTCACCCCATTACTTTTAACCAAGTATGCACCAGACATCGTGTCGTTTCATCTGGGGACATCGCAGCATCCTACAGGATAAGGACTCTTGCAAGCACAGCCCTCATGCCGTCACCACACGTGCCCCAGACAACAGAAGTATCCTAAGCCTGCGGGAAACGCCACCCTTGGGTCTGGAAGGAGCGCCATCCTGCTGGTCTCGGGGCCGCCGGCGGGCCCCAGCTGCAGAATCGGCAGGCCTGGGTTTCGGTCTCGGCCCTTTTGCTTTCGATCCGTGTGCCCTCGGGTGGGCCGCTCAATCTCTGCGCCTCGGTTCCCTCATCTGGCAAATGGCATCCCCCTCCACATGATGGTACGGGGAGAAGGCCAGGACCCGCGACACTGCGTCCGATGACAGCCAGCGGCGAGAAGACAGGGTGTGCTGAGCCGAGAGAAATACCGTCTCAGCTGTCCCCTGCTGAAGCTGGATAGCAAATTCTGTGAGAAGCCCAACCCCTCCCGTGCGTCCCTGGTGACACTGACGGCGGCCACCGGCCTGCAGGCCCTGGCTCTGCACCGCTGTCCTGAGCACACGGGGTCCGTCCTGAGCTCGCTGGATGCTCACCGCCGCCTCTGTGGCAGGCGCCACCATCACCCTCACTTTCCAGATGAATAAACCGAGGTGCCTGCCGGGAGAGTGACCTGCCCAAGGTCACACGGCTGGCAAGGCAGACTCCGCTCAGGCCCGTGGACGGCAGGGTGGGCTCGCAGGCGCTCAGCGTTGCCTTGGCGGTGCGACCTTCCCCCTGTCCCCCAGCCACCCGGGTTACCTGACCGCTCAGACCCCTCCCTGACCTGGGGGACGGCCAGCGCATGCCCATACCCGCCACTGTGGTCCTCTGGTGTCTGGGTTCACCACCCACTCGAGGCGGCTGTATGCCCGGCATGGGAGAAAATACCGTCGCGTGTTCCGTTTCTGTTGTTATTTGCTGGCGTCCACCCATGGGAGGTGCCGCCCGGGACACCCATCCTGCCACTGTCGGGCCTCTGTCCTCCCTGGCCTCCCGTGTCCTCCCGGCACCCGGTGCCTCTTGGTCTTTGCTGCCCAAGTCGCAGACGCGTGGGTGCCCAGCCCTTCCCCGATGCTCTGGGACACAGGGTGGGAGCAGAGGGGCCCGGGGGAGCCGCGGGGTGTGGGTCTGCCGACTCCAGAGGGGGCGGTGAGCATGGGCTGAGCCCTCCTTCTTCCTCCAAGCCAGCTCGGACCCTGGCAGCATCCTGCCCTGATGGGAGGAAGACTTACTATTATTATCTGAGTTGGGATCTCACTCTGTCGCCCAGGCTGGAGTGTAGTGTTGTGGTCATGGCTCACTGAAGCCTCGACCTCCTGGGCTCAGACGATCCTTCTGCCTCAGCCTCCCGAGTAGCTGGGATCACAGGCGCGTACCACTGTGCCCGGCTAATTTTTTAATGTTTTGTAGACACGGTCTCACTATGTTGCTCAGGCTGGTGTCGAACTCCTGGGCTAAACTCATCCTCCCAGCTTGGCCTCCCAAAGTGCTGGGATTACAGGTGTGAGCCACCATGCCTGGCCTGGAAGAAAGTATTTCTAATGCCCCTGAGGGTCTGGGAGCAGAGGCAGAGTGAGACAGAGCCGGAGAGGAGGCACTTTCAAAGAGCTCAGTCATCAAGAGGAACTGGATTTTCATGCCATATTTTTTGTTTGTTTTTTTTAATCGTACTCTCACTTTGCCACCCAGGCTGGAGTGCAGAGGCACGCTCATGGCCACCGCAGCCTTCACCTGCTTGGGCTCCGGCGATCCTTCCGCCTCAGCCTTCCAAGTAGCTGGAACCGCAGGTGCGTGCCACCACGCCCAGCTAATGGTTTGACTTATTGTCAAGACGAGGTCTCACGAGTTGTCCGGGCTGGTCTTGAACCCCTGGGCTCAGACAATCCTCTTGCCTCTGCCTCCCAAAGTGCTGGGATGGCAAGGTGTGAACCACCGTGCCCAGCTACATTTTAAAACTCAAAATTAGTGGGAAAAAAAAAGTCCATGAAGAACAAACTATCAAAGTTTTCTTTCTTTTTTTTTTTTTTTGAGTCGGAGTCTCACTCTGTTGCCCAGACTGGAGTGCAGTGGCCGCTCCCGGCCACCGCAACCTCGACCCGCTGGGCTCCGGCGATCCTTCCACCTCAGCCTTCCGAGTAGCCGGAACTACAGGCGTGCGCTACCACGCCCGGCTGATTTTTTTATTTATTGTAGAGATGAGGTCTTGCTGCCCAGGCAGGTCACGAACCCGCTCCGGTTTCAAAGTTTTCAATCGAGACGGATCAACTGGGCAGAGCCATGCTTGAACCCGAGGCAAAGGGCGAAATTAGTGAGACTCATCCTGTCTTTATTTCAAATGTGGATGTTTGGTCAGTCATGGATTTTTCCCTGCTACTTTTTGCATTAAAATGTTATTCATGGCCGGGCTCAGTGGCTCAGCGGCTCAGCCTGCCATCCCAGCACTTTGGGAGGCCGAAGTGAGAGGATTGCCTGAGTCCAGGGGTTCGAGACCAGCCCAGGCAGATTGGTGCGGCTTCATCTCTACAATAAATCCAAAAATTAGCCGGATATGGTGGCGCGTGCCTGTAGTTCCAAGTTCCAGCTATTTGGAAGGTTGAGGCGGAAGGATCACCTGAGCCCAGCAGGTCAAGGCTGTGGTGGCCGTGAGCGTGCCTCTGCTCTCCAGCCTGGGCGACGGTGCCAGACTCCAACTCCAAAAAAAAAGAAAAGTTATTCATCTAGATGTCTGACGCCCTCTTAAGTTCTGGGCCCAAGGCAAGTGTGTCTCCCCCTAGCCCAGCCCTCGGGGACAGTGGACTGGGAGTCCTCAGGAGATGACACGGGACCCCTGAGCTATTTCTCTGCTGCCGTGGGACCCCCTGCTGGCCCTGACGTGAGCCAGACTCTTCATATACTCAAAGCCCTCCGGTGAGCTTGCTCCTGTGAAATTGGGCCAAGTGCTACTGTGTATACAATGGGTTTCCCCTAGGTTCCTGGCGCCTACTGTTCCATATCCTGGTTATAACGTCAGGGCCCTTTAGGCCGCAGAAAACAGAATCTCTTCGCTCTCTGACCTTCTCTCAACTTCCTTTTTGTCTGTCTGTCTTTTGTTTTTGAGTTGGGGTCTTACTCTGTCACCTAGACTGGAGTGCAGTGGCATGCTCCCAGCTCATCACAGCCTCCGACTCCTGGGCTCAAGCAATCCTCCTTGCTCAGCCTCCCAAGTAGCTGGGACTACAGGTCAGGTGCGTGCCAACACACTAAGCTCATTTTTTTTTTTGTTCTTATTTTTGGTAGAGACGAAGCCTTGCTCTGTTGCCCAGGCCGATCTCAAACTCCTGGGCTCAAGCAATCCTCCCGGCTCGGCCTCCCAAAGGGCTGCGATTGCAGGCGTGAGCCCCCGGGCCCAGCTTCTCCTGCCCTCCTTCCACTCGCCCAAGGCAGAAGCTCCAATCTGGTTGTGGGTCAAAAGACCCTCATCCCAGAGAGGGTCGTGCCCCACCCCCTGGAAGAAGGAATGCTGCACAGAGGCCGAGAAGAATCTGGACTGCCAGGCCCGCCTGGGCTTCCCTGCTTGTCTACTAGGATGAGGTCATACCTCTTGTCCAATCACACTCCTGTCAATCATGCCTATGTAATGAGGCCCTCATAAAGCCCCAGAGGACAGGGTTCGGGAAGCATCCAGGCAGCTGAACACTGGAGGTTCCTGGAGTTCATGGAAGCCCCTCTTCCTTCCCCTGTGTCTCCTTATCTGGATCCTTTCAAATAAACCGGGGACGTCGGCAAGTGTTTCCCTGAGTTCTCTGAGCCACTCCCGCAAATTAATCAAACTCCAAGAGAGTGTTGTAGGAACCATAACATGAAATTGGTCGATCGGAAGTTCCGGAGAGAGGCCAGGTGTGGTGGCTCACGCCTATCATCCCAGCACTTTGGGAGGCTGAGGCGAGAGGATTGCTTGGGCCCAAGGGTTCAAGACCAGCCTGGGCAACTTGGCGAGACCTCATCTCTACAATAAATCAAAAAAGTTAGCCGGGCGTGGTAGCGCACACCTGTAGTTCCAGCTCCTTGGAAGGCTGAGGTGGAAAGATCGCCGGAGCCCAGCGGGTCGAGGCTGCAGTGGCCGTGAACGTGGTACTGCACTCCAGTCTGGGCAACAGAGTGACACTCCGACGCCCCTCCCAAAAAAGAAGAAGATGTGGAGATCCAGTCTTGTGATGGGTGTCCGGGCTCGGGGGAAGGCTCTGGAACTGAGCCCTCACCCTGTGGCATCTGATGTCACCTGGAGGGAGTGGTGTCAGGACTGAGTTAGAGGACGCCCGGCTGGTGCCCTCTGCTTGGTGTGGAGGAGCCCCCCGCCTCTGGTCAGGGACGTCTTGATCTGATGGCGTGGGGGTGACGGTGGTGTGAGAGCAGAGGGAAATGCACAGTTTCGGGGTGTTTTGCCCCAAAGGGTTGCTTTGAAACTTGTCACATTCACAAGGGGAGCGGAAAGGCCCTGGTGGGGCAGCCCGTGGACTAAGCCATTTCCCGGACGGGGGAGGTGCAGGCAAAGGCGGCCTTGACCTTCCTCAGGCAGGAAGGGGGTGGAGACCACCCTATCCAGTGCGGGGCGGACCGGCTTCTGGTCACGAGGGATGCCGACTCCCCTGCTGTCCAAGGCTGCATGCGTGGTCTGAATCCTCCCTGGCCATCTGTCAGTTAAGGCCGGGCCACCCCAGCTGACGAGGCGCCCTGGTATAAATCGGGTGGGGGCTGGCTCCCTCCCCACTGAGGGCCTTTGGGTCTAGTCCACAGCCCCCTCTTTGCACCTGGAGGGCGTCCTTTGGGTTTTCTCTGCTTTTTCAGGGTCTGACAAATACCTGCCAGGAAGGCGGCCTGTCCTCCTCCCGTGTCTGGGGCAGCCGTGGCTGACAGAGGCCCTCGCTGGGCTTGGAGTCCGCCTCTCCCTCGGGACTTCAGGAAGTCGCTGCTGACCTGCAGAAATGGGTGCAAAAAAGATGAGATGTGTCGTCCGTGACTGTGTCGGTTTTCTCTCCTCTTTTCGCGGGGATGGTTTTGTTTTCGAAAGCCTCCCGGGAGAGAGACTTTGTGGAAGAAGACTCTATCTGCAAGATTGAGGCCTGCCACATCACCAGCAAAACAGAACTTACGGAGATAGATAAATTCGTACATGTTCCCTAAGAGAAACAACGAGGCCGGACTCGGTGGCTCAGCCTGTCATCCCAGCACTTTGTGAGGCTGAGACGAGTGGATTGCCTGAGCCGGTGGGTTCGAGACCCACCTGGGCAACTTGGCGAGACCCCGTCTCTACAATAAATAAAAAATTAGCCGGGCATGGTGGTGCACGCCTGTAGTTCCGGCTACTTGGAAGGCTGAGGCAGAAGGTCTCGCTGGAGCCCAGCAGGTCGAGGCTGTGGTGGCTGTGAGCATGCCCCTCCACTCCGGTCTGGGCAACTCAACAAAGAAAAACGGCTAAAAGCGGAGCGGCATTCTAGCGAAAGGACTACCGCAGACGATTTGTAGGTTGTCAGTCCATAACGAGGGACATTGTGCAGTTAATGTCCGTGTGCTGGTCCCGTGGGAGAGGCTTCGAGGTCAAGTGCGGTCAAGGCAGGTGGCCCTCGATACCCGCGAGGACGGGTTCCAGCAACCCTCCCGACACCAAGCTCTGTGCGTGCTTGGATGGCGTGAAACGTCACGGCGTTTGCAAGAACACGCATGCACCCTCCCGTCTGCTTCAGATCACCGCTGGATCACTTACAGAGCCCAACACAGCGTCAGCACCGTGAAAATCGTGATGACACTGTTTTTCACAACGGGGTAAAAACTTACTCTGTAAATTGTGTCCTATTTTTAATTGCTGAGTTGTTGCTAGCGTTATTTGAATATGTTTTATCGGCTTGGTTGCATTTGTGCGTGGGGAGCCCATGGGTGGTGAGGACCAGCTCCAGTTCCAACCCTCTCCCAATTCCCCGGCATCCAAGCACACGCGTGTAGGAGGCGCAGCATGGCCTCGGAAGCCCACAGACCCCAGCTTCGGGTCCAACTCCACACTCGCAGCCCTGCTGCACCTTTGAGGCCCAGTCTTCTCATCTGCCAGATGGGAGGACAGCTTTTCCTCGAGTTGCCGGGAAGACGGAGCATGGTCATGACTTCGAGGGCTTAGCACAGCGCACACACGCGTCGCTTAACGAATGCAGGCTCTTCCCTCCCACCCTCTCCCACCCTCACTCCCTGGCTGCCTTCCCTGTAGGGGTCAGGGGTCCTTCTCCCGCAAGTCAGTGCCTTTCCGATTAAAGGATTGGCTTCTCAGAGTCCCACCGCGGGGTTACTCTTGGATGGAAGGGTGGAATTGGAAATTTATACCAGGGCCGGATCCAGGTTCTAGGGGGCCAGGAGCTGATGCCGTCTGGGCCACCCTCTTACAAAACTGTGAATCCCAAATTCGCCTGGGGTCTTGGAAGGTACCTGGCAAGGGAGGGCGGGGCTGGAACTCAAGCTTCATTCCCTTCTCGGCAAATCCCTTTGCTCCAGCAGGTTAGGACTTCACAGCAGCCGGCTGGGTCGGGGGCCTCTGTGCCTCCCCTACAGAGCCTCCTCCCCTACAGAGCCTCCTGGGTGGCCTTCTGGAAGCCCCAAGACCAGAGCCCAGGAGGGGAAAACCCCTGGGGGGAGGGCGCCCCCGGTTTGTCAGTCTGAGAAAAGAGGGGACAAAAGCCCTGCACTTGGCTCTGCTTGAAACCCAACAGGCATCCATCCCATCAGAAGCCTCCTCCGCATGGCCTCTGCCGTGGGACTGAGAGGCCACCCTGGCCCAGGGTTTGGAGCCCGGTGGCGCGGAGCTGGCATCCAGGGAGGCTAGACTCCAGAAGCCTCTCCTCTGGAGGCGTCTTCTGGAGTCTGCAGGACGCCCGCCCCCACCCCCGCTAACACAGGCCCTCTGAGATGCCCAGTTGCCTGGAAAGGGCTGACGGCAGACACAGCCCTGGTCCAGCCGAGCAAGTCCCCGGCCAGCTGGCGAAGGAATGGGTCCGAGCCAGGTAATTATTGCCTGGTGCGGAGGTCGAGAGCCGCAGAGCGGCTGATGTACTAATGAAACACAAATGGGACATCTGTGTCCGGGAGTTCAGCAAACCATGGAAAGCCCGGCTTTGCCAAGAGTTTACGGACCCCCGAAGGCAGGAGCCCTGGTCCAGCGCCAGGCGCCGGGCACACACCCGAGCCGTTTCCTGCCCTCTGTGCATTCTCTCTCTGGGGCGCGTGGCAAGTCTTCCTTCTCCAGGACGCGGTGGGAGCTGCAGGTGTGCAGGTGTGTGGTGTCCTGAGAGCCCTGGCGGGTCCCCTCGGCATGCTCCTGGGGAGGGAGGGGGCTTGTCTCCACAGATCCCCGCCCCACTCACGACTTGGTCTGGGCAGATCCGGGCCTTTGCCCTCCCCTGGAAGCATCCACGTGGGGTGTGAGAACCGGCCTGGGTGTGTGCCCTGCCAGGCCCCAGGGCCTGTGCCTCCCCGCCTCCCTTTCCTTATCCTCCTCCCCGAGCCCACGTGTTTGAGAAACATTAGGGGGATTGTCAGAAAGAGCACGGAGGGGTGGCACCTGGTTCTCATGGCCCCCACTCGCGCCCTGTGCAATCTCGGAAAGCCACACGCCTCTCGGTCCCAGAGTTCACACCTGTTCAGGAGGGAGAGGCCGAGGCACCCGGCCTCATTCTGAGTCTTTCGGTGGCAAGCAACAGAAACGGACTCTGGCCGCCTTATCGAATTTCCTGGCAGGGACCGAGGGTGTTTTGGGGGTAGATGGTGGCCCTGGCACAGGAGCAATGGGAACCAGGCAGCCACGGGGACCGGGCAGCAGGCGGTGGTGGCCGTCTCCAGGGGACCCCGTCCTTATGGGACTGCCCTCAGGCAGTCTTGGTACCACCATGTGCCAATGCCCAGATTCCAGAGGGCAGACTCTCTGGCCCATCCGCTCGGGTGTCTTTCCTAGTGGGGGGATCCCAGGTCCACCCCTACATTGGGGGCCGCTTCCGGGGGAGGGATCACAGGGAACAGCGAGACCACCGCGGCACTGTATGTGCGGCACGAATGGGGTGTGGCTGTCCTGCTAGAGTCTGAGGCCAGGACAGCGGGGGCCTGACCAGACTCACTCCCACCCGTGCCCCGCTGGTAGCCCCCGCTTGCCTGGGGGTCCAGGACTGGCGTGGGAGCACACCTTGACTGTGGCCCACGCCTGGTGTTAACCTCGACAGCTGACGTGTGTGGGGACTTGGACCCGGAGCCTCGCAGATGGGTGCTGGGGGCTGACTGCAGAACCGAGGCCTCAGCTGGCGTGGCTGTGGCTTGGGTGCCAAGCAGGGGTGGGATGGGGTTTCCCGAGGCTGGGCTGGGTATCCCTACCAGGCAGCGGGGGCCTGAGGGTTGAGCCACGTGGACACTGCCCCACCCACTGAGGCTGTGATCCCTGCAGGGTGTGTCCAAGTGCTGGTGTGAGAGGGGTCATAGTGTGGACCCCAGCAGGGTTCAACGGGTCCAGGAGGGGCTGGCTGGTGGCTCGCCCTCCTCCACACCCTTCCCCCTACTCCTTCCCAGCTGTGATCCTTGGAGGATTCATGGAGAACCCCTCAGGCATCTCCAGGGAAACAGCTCTGCCAGCCCAGGAGTTTGACAGGAGGCACCCGGGACAGGCCACGGGGGCCACTGGAGACCGCCTCCTTCCCGAGTCCTGAACCCAGGGCTCCAGGGTGTGAAACCCCGGGGGTGGCATCGGGCCCTTTCTTCACCCAGTTTCTACCAACTCTGTGACCGTTATCGCAGTGTCCTAAGAGTGCTTTTCAAGTAGACGAGGACGCGCCCACTCACTGCTCTGCTGAGCCCATGTGACAGACGTCCCCCTCCTTCCCGGCTGTCAGGCTCTGATTTGTTCATTCTCCATCCTCATCCCTCACTAAGGGCTTCAGGTATGTTGTGATTGGTCTAAGGTTCCCGCTCCCCTTGACGGGCACCCAGCTCTGCAGTGGGCACCCCGGGGCCGTGTGTGTGTGTGAGAAGTAATAAAACCCTCATCGGTGAAGCCTCCTTGAGTTGGTGTTTCTGTTACTTGCAGCCCAGAGCACCCCGGCTGACCCTGCACGCAAAGAACAACTTTCTGCCTCAGTGAAACACTGTGAGGTGAGAGGGGTTCCCCGGAAGCGGGCGGGCATGGCATCGACTCCTCTGCTCAGATGAGGGCACTGAGAACAGCGTGGCAACACAATGGAGTCCCAGCTCAAGAGGGAGGACTTGGTGGCAGCAGAGGACAGCCCAGCGTCGTCATGTGGCCTGACGGCTGGGAGCGGGGCGCAGCCAGCCCTGAGCTGAGAACGTCGCACGAGGTTCTGTGCAACCGCAGCCAGCATGTGCACTTGGCCTAGCCCTGGGGGGGACAGGAACGGCCGCTGTTCACGACAGCAGCAGCGTGGGTCCACCGTTCGCTCTTAGCCAGACACAGTCCGCTGTCCCAATCCTCATGGGGTCCTGTAGTAAAAAATGATCTTCATGATGTCCATTCTCAGATGAGGAAACTGAGCCACAGAAGAGCCCGCGGGGCGTCGGCATCGGAAGTCAGAAGCTTCCGCCGTTGTGCTGAGCTACAATCCACCCGGGAGTGAACACAGAGGTCGTGGCGTAGCTCTTGCCGGGTCCAGGGTGGGCGCCATCTCCAGGTGGGCTCCAGGCCCCGGGCTGGGAGCAGCTCACGAGTGGGGCCTTGTCTCCATGGCTCTGGCCAGCCCAAAACCCCGCTCCGTGCCGGGCGCTCAGAAGGCGCTCCGCCGGTGTTTGTTGAATGAATGGGCAAGCGTGTGAGTCTAGAATCAGAACATCGATCACGCACCAGCGGGGGCTTTGCAGTTGAGGCCTCCGGAAATACAGATGTCGAGATGGACTCGGATGGCCCTGAGAGCTAGGAAGACCCGGGACTAGAACTTGGGTCTCCCGGCATGCCGTCCGGGCTCGGGGGCTTTGCGGGAGCCGTGCCGGGAGGGGCGGGGGAGAGGTAGGGACGGGGAGGACCGGGCAAGGACTCCATCTGAGAGGGGCCGCTGCCGTCTGCGAGGATCCCCCGTCATCTGCCAGGGGCCTCTGTGTCTCCCTTGCAGGGAAAAGAGCCGTGAGCTCTGCCCGGCCCCTTCTCTGGGTCAACGCGTGCGAGTGACCATATTGGGCGAGGAGCTGCGGGGGCATCTGGCCTCCCGCATCCCTCTCCTGGACTTCTGGCCCCGGGCTGCCAGACCCCAGGGCCCGGGGGCTGCCTCTGGAGCAAAGAGATGTCCCTGTAGCCTTGCCCCGGCGTGGACAGCGGGTGGGTTGGGCGAGCGTGGGGTTTCCCCGCCCTGAGCGTCCCTGGCACCCGTCCAAGCCCGCAGGACCCACCCGAAGGGCTCCGTGGGGCTTGACTTTGTGCCGCCGGCAATGAACTTCGCTCAAAAGTGCTCTGTTGGCAGAAAAAGGAGGAGTGAGGGGCTTGCGTGTGCTATTTCAGGACTGCTGGCCCTGAGCATTTATCACTTACTGATGCATATAATTTGCCTGATGACTCAGTTTCATATATTTTAGTTTCCAAAGATAAACAATTTTGCATATTTCCTGCAAGTGGGGGTTATATTTAATAATCTCTGGGTAGGAGGGTTGGAAGCTGGGGACGGAGAGTTAGAGAAAGGCGGAGGACCCTGGCAACTTGGGCACAGTGGCCTGGAGGCTTGGCATGCGCTTGGAATCTGGCCAGGAGGTGGCTGGGCCCCCCGACCTGTGGGACGAGGCTGGCCCAAGGAGGGGGCTGATTTTAGAGGAGACTGGATCGATGGACACAGGCTTTGGTGCCTGTTTTCGAGGTCCAAGTGGGCTGGACACAGGATAGGACTTTCCAGACCCGGCCCTGGCCACAAGCAGTTCAGCCCGTGAGCAGGGGCGTGTTCCCACCCCTGTGAGACACTCAGAACCTTGCGCTGGCTCGTGAGGTGACCGGGTGGAAGCCCTAGGAGATAATACCATCAACGTCCTGGGCAACCACAGGCACCGGGTGCTCTCTGTCGCTGACTAGGGCGTGACTCTGGACAGCAAGTTTTGCATCTTGATGGGAACATTTGCCTTATGGGGTTTCTCAAAGGGTGGAATAATACACTACATGTGCCGATGCCCAGCACATAGTAGGTGCTTGATAAATGCTTCTCCCCCAGAGTGTGTGTTGGACACCCAGGCCCACTAAGGATACGTGCTTCAGCCTCCTGGTACCTCTGGTTGAGAGGGCAGAGCTCACTCTCAGGGAAGCTGAACTACAATGGCCAGGGAGTGGGTCTGATTCAGCTGTGACACTCCCCGGGACTCCTTGGTGGCAAGTGACAGAAGCCCTGCTGTCTCTGGTGCCCAGACAGCTGCCGGAAGCTTCCAGCTCGCAGCCGCCTTCTCAGAGGCGCCAGTGGGCGTAAACGGGTCTCTTTTCTTCAACCCAAATGAACAGCTTAGAGATGAGTCCCTAACTCAGCTGGCCTGTCTTGGGTGCCATGTCTCTCCTTGGCCTGTGGCAAAGGGGGTCACTGGGTGAAGCGGGTGGAGTGTGTTGCCCCCAGGTCCTCACCTCCCTTCCTGAAGGAGGGCAGACGTCTCCTCCTCTCCCCACTGACCTTGAGCTTGGCGGGTGGCTTGCTCCGGCCAGTGGCGTGTGAGTAGATCGATGTATGCCATGTGTGAGCGAGAGCTTTCACGTAATCGGTTTCTGCCAGCTCTCTCTTCCCTGTTTCTCTGGACGGGGCTGTCCCAAGTAGAGGCTGTACTTTCAGCCTGGACCCAAATGTGAAGAAGACACGTGGAGCAGACGCACGGGAGACGCGTGGAACAGAGCTGCAGCTAGCCTGGAGTCTTTGCAGAATGCATGCCAGACATTGAACTGAATTCAACCTGCGAACTGGGTTTCACTGTCTGGTGAGGAGGCAGCCACATCAGATGGTTGCTGGGGTAAGCCACTGAGATCTGGGGATGACTTGTGACGTCAGCACCACCCGGTGAAAGCTGACTGATACGCCAGGGAGTGGACGCAGGGCAGGCAGAAACAAGTGTGCCCCCGAGGGGCAGATAAGTGGTGGAGTTCAAAAGGTCTGTGAATCGGAGAGAGAGCCCCCAGGCCTGGCTTAGGGATTGCAACGAGATGGGGAGGGGTGTTGGTGCTTGGTGAATTTGCAGAATGAGCTCAGGCTGGATTTTGAGTCTTGCCCTGGTATTCTCTGAGGGTTTCCCTGGAGACACACTCCTGATGCTGGCACTTCCTTGCTTGAAATCCCTCAGTTAGGACCCTCTGCCCCGGGATATAGTCTCGACCCCTGGGCACGGCCCGCGAGGCCTTCCCTGACCTGACCCAGAGTCTGGTCGTTGCATGCGCCGGTACACCACACAGTTTGCCCGTCCTGGTGCCTCACATGTGCACGGCTGCCCCTGGGGCAAATCCACCATCGTCCCTCGGCTGCATGGGGACAAGGACCTCTTCGCCGCATCCACTGGGCTCCCTGCCGGCCCTCGCCCGCCAGCCACTCACGTGATAGCTCCTTGCCGGCCCTGATGGGCTGCCACGTGTCCAGTGAAATCTACACTCCCCGCCGCGGTTTTCTGAGACCGACCGTGTCTTCCCCCCTCGTTCTCTTCTTCTGGTGTGACGCTGACATTCCGCCCTGGAGTGTCTGGTCTGTGTCCCCTGCCCTCGAAGCTGGGTGGCCTGTGACTGTGGAAAAGACACTCCGTGGAGGTGAGCTCTCGAGAGGCGACACGGCTCCCGCCTGGCCCTCCTGGGACACCCGCTCTTGGAACCAGCCCCCGCCCCCAGGGAGGAAGCTCAAGCAGGGCACGGGAGGGCTGAGTGGCGGCGAGGGAAGAGGGAGCTGGCCTCTGGCCCCATTCGACCCGCCATGAGCAAGCCACCTTGGACGTGACCTCTGAGGCCTGGTGCGGCCGGTCCCTGCCGATACTGCACGGAGCTGTGGGTGGCGCAGGCGAAGGTGCCTTCAGGAAGGAAAGGGACGGACAGGGAGGCGGCTGGGGTGGGAACGCCGTGTCCTACGTGCTCTTAACGTGTGCTTGGTGACTTCAACACGGGATGTCTTTCCGTTCTTCCTCTCTCTTTCTTTCTCTTTCTTCCTTTCTTCCATTTCTTTCTTTCTTTCTTTCCTTCTTTCTTTCTTTCTTTCCTTCTTTCTTCCTTTTCTTTCCTTCTTTCTTTCTCTTTCTTTCTTTCTTTCCTTCTTTCTTTCTTTCTCCCTTTCTCTCTTTCCTCTCTTTCCTTTCTTTCCTTCCTTTATTTCTTTCTTCCTTCCTTCCTTTCTTTTTCTTTCTTTCTTTCTTTCTTTCTTTCTTTCTTTCTTTCTTTCTTTCTCTCTCTCTCTTTCCTTCTTTCTCTCTTTCTCTCTTTCTCTCTCTCCCCCTCCCTCTCCCCCTCCGTCCCTCCCTTTTTCTTTCAGTGAGGGTCTCCCTCTGTCACCCAGGCTGGAGCGCAGTGGCACGATCATGGCTCACTGCAGCCTTGAACTCCTGGGCTCAAGCGATCTTCCCGCCTAAACCTCCCTAGTAGTGGGGACAGCAGGCGCATGCCACCACACCTAGCTAATTTTTCCATTGCATGTAGAGACAGGATCTTGCTTTGTTGCCCAGGCTGGTCTCAAATTTCTGGCTCAGACGAGCCTTCCATCTAAGCCTCTCAAACAGTTGGGATGACAGATGTGAGCCACCGTGTCTGGCTAGGACACCTTTCTTATGAGGGAAACTGAGGCTCTCAGAAGCCAGCTCTTCCACTTGTGGCCCTCCAGCTGGTGAGGCGATGCCTGGGTGCCTTCAAGAGATGCTCCCGTCTTTCTGCCCGTCGACCCCTCTCCTTCCTCTGCAGGCCCTGGACTCAGCGAGCCTCTCAGCTGTCTGGTCAACAAGGAAGAGTGTCTCAGCCAGCCTTCTGCTCCAGGGACTCGGTGGGCGCTTCCTTCATGATGTTGGTCCTAGGAGGGCCCGTGGGCTGGGTTGTTTGGGGACCCTAGTCAGAGTGGGGCCAGCCATCTCCCAGCTCTGCCCTGTGCTCGGATTTCCACGTGGATGTCGTCTCCTTGGGAATGGGCTCTCGTTTCCTGGCTGGGACCAGCGGTGGAAGGCAGAGGACGATCCTGAGGTCAAAGTGTCTTTATAGTGCCAAGACCAGGGAGGAGGACACACCATCCTGGGAATCCAAAAAGAAACAAGGCCCAGAGCTGGTCTGGTCCAGGAGACATGCAGCCACATGACACTGTGGCTGGTGGGACCTCAGGGGCTGAGACCAGGGGCCCCAGCCGTCTCTGGGCATCCAGGTGGGCTTCTCAGAGGAGGGGGTGGCTGTGAGTCATGTTCCACCTGGGGCATGTTGAACGCATCGTCAAGATGAGTCGACCTCTCTGAGCCTCAGCGACACCTGAACTGGATTTCAAGGTCGGGGTAGGAGCGGTCACCCCCAAGGAGGCAAGAGAGAGGCCACGCGCAGAGAGTGAGACAGTGCGGCTGCTCTGGGCACCTGGACATCCGCTCAGACGGTATTTCGACAGGAGGAGGTGCTGGCACTGGCCTGGCCCCCCCGGGTCTGGACAAGGTGCGCCCTCCAGCCGGGACTTGACGACCGTGTTGCTTGTGTCTGTATGTCCATCTGAAAGATGGGGCGCCACTGGAATGGGACCCACTGGCCACGCCAATTCCAGCATGTGTCAGAGAGGCATGGGGAATGCCGCTCCACTTTGCCGGCCCTGCTCCCGGGGCCTGCAGCACCGTGCAGATGGCCCCAGGCAGGGCGGGGCAGCCTCCTTGACTCTTGTGTTGGTGATGCTGGGGCTACGGTGGGTGGGCTTCAGGCTGACAGGCCCGGGTCATCTTACCAAGCCTGGCAGCGAGGAGGGCCGGGCAGGACGGTGTCGGCCACCGGACTGTGAGAATGGAGGTGAGTGGGTGTGCATTTCTAGACTGACACCCTCAGTCTGCCCAGGCGGTGAAAACAGAACATCACACCTGGGAAGCTGGTCACAAACGGCAGACATTCCTTTCTCGTGGTTCCAGAGAGTGGGAAGCCCATGGTGGTTCTGGAGACTGGGAAGCCCAGGTGCTGGCGGACGGGGTGTCTGGTGAGGGCTCACTTCCTAATTCACAGACGGCGCCTTCTTCCCGTGTCTTCATGTGATGGAAAGAGGCCAGAGACCCCTGGACCTTCTTTTCCAAGGGCACTTACCCCATTCATGAAGCTCCACCCCTGTGACCCTGTCAGGCCCCGCCTCCTGCCGTCACCGTGGGGGGTGGGATCCCACACCTGAATTTTGGGGGAGCCCATCACAGGCTGCTCCTGCCCCCTCCGCCCGTCGCCTCCTGGGCAACCTATCTGGCACTCTCGCTTAGCAAGGCCAGGGAAACATGGAGCCGGGACGTGGTGAGGCTGGCCAGGCCTGGAGTCTTGGCTTTGTCACTTAGCAGGGCCTCCCCGGGCGAGGTATGCCCGCTCTGGGCCTTCGTGTCCTCAGTGGGAACATGGAGGTAGGTTGCTGAAATTCGTGTGCCCTGCCAGCTACCAGGAGAGCTGAGGAGAGGGGGACAGGGCTGCAGGTGGCCCTGACAAAGTGCACGGGCTTGTGGCTACCACTATCATGGATCTTCTTCATAGCCTTCTTATTCACCGTGGTGTCATTATCCCTGTCTCTGCCTTTGCTATTTTGTCAAAATACTTTCTCACCTAAGAGAGTTCTCAGAGGAGCTGGGGACCCCTTCTCTCTCTTCATGGGCCCCCACCCGCCTTCTGGTGACAGAGTGTGAGGGGGCTTGGAGCAAGTCCGGCCCCACCCTCTGCTTTGGGCCTGGTGAGGCCTGGTCTGCTGCTGTGTGTCCAGTGCTAGTGAGAGGCTGGCACTGGGAAGATGTTTGTTGAGAAAACTTTAACCAATACCTTCTTGAGCTCCTCGGTTGGGCGGAAGGACTTGCAAGTTCTTCCTGCTCGGTGGCTGCCAGCCGGTCCCTGGCTCTCCCCTTGCGGGTCTTCTGTGGACCTGGAGAAAATGGCCCATCTCATCTGCATCCAGGCTCGTGTTCCCTTTTCGGTCCCGGCCCAGCTGGCTGGTCTCCTCTCCAGCTGCCCACACCCCCGGTCCCATCCAGCCCCTGAACTGCAGACAGTCTGTCCGGGGAGGATTCCAGAAACTTCCTCCCCCTGCCTAGTGGGCCCCTGAAGCCTCTGCTGACCCTGGGGTCTGTGTCCCCCTCCCGAGCCCAGCTCTTGCCCCCAAGCTCCCAGCCTATCATGTAGCCACAGGCTTTTGACTGTGACATCTTGGTGTACTTTTTTCTTCTGACTGTGAGTCCATCGTGAAAAGTTTGGAAAAAACGCAAAATGACAAAGAAGAGAATCACAGGCAGCTACTGTTCCCATTTTGGTCTGCTAAATTTGCCAAAGTGAACGCATCTCTTCACTTTTCTTGGTTCTGTTTTTCAGGAGATTTCCTCAACTCTGCCTTTTTATCTGCCTATTGACTTAAAGCTTCTACAGTCATACTTTTATTTCTTTCTTAGACCCTTTCCTGCTCTCTGGTGGTCCCAATTGCTGTTTCACCAGCATCCACTTTCATTTAATAGATGCCATATTTTCTATCACTTCTGTTGCTGCTTCCTTAGACTATTTTTCTCCTCGGAGTCTTTTGTTACTTTTCTGCGAAAGGCTCGTCTCCAACTCTGGTGATCATGTCTGGCGAGCCCTGGCTGCCCCAGGATATTTAAGAGTGAGGCCCTAAGAGACAGGGGTTCTGGGTGTAAGGGCTGAACTTGCGGATGGATGGATCTCAGTATCAGATGACTTGGTGGCAATCTGGTCTTTCTCTTGCATCAGGGGGCAGGGCGGGTCCTCTAAATGTCAGTATCTGTAGATCTTTTCTCTTGGGACTGTGTCTTCCGAAGAGAATCTCCAGTCTTCCTGGAGCAGTGTGTGTGTGTGTGTGTGTGTGTGTGTGTGTGTGTGTGTGTGTGTGTGTAGGGGTGGTGGGTGGACTGCCTTGATTCTTGTCCATTCTTCTCTCTACCCCTTGAAACCAATCACGTTTCAGCTCTCTGGTCTGCGAAGTCCATTACCCCTGATCTATCAACTGTCCATCTTCCGGAATTTTGTTGACAACTTCCAGCTACTGGGTTATTGTCCCTGAGATCTTTGTTCTTGTGGGTTGACAGCTCTTTGGTCCTGTCACCAGGTGGGCTTCCTGGACCCAGAGTGAAGTTGAGTGTCTTATCTCTTCTGCTTAACTGAAAATCCCTCTGCATTTCCATTTTACCACGATCGACTGCTCTGTGTTTGTATAATAGTAGGCCTCTTCTAAAACCATTTCCATGGACGTTGAATTTTAGCTCTACATATAAATGGGCCAAATCTCTGCCACCTGTGTTTCCACCATCTTCCTTTCGTGGTTCTTTATTGGGACTGACTGAGTTCGATGACGGTGATTTCTTCATGAGCTTGGGTACTATCTTCCCAGGATTTTCTTGTTTGAGAACATCTTATTACCATTATATTCAAGTAACATATTTTAGGGTTAAAATTCTCTTGGTCACACTGTTGTCATTCTAGAATCTCATAGCTATTGCTCCGGTGTTTCTTGGCATTGAACATGGCTGCAGAGAAGTCCTTGGCCAAGTTCACTTTTTTCTCCTTATTGAGTGATTTGGTTTTCCTGGCTTGACCTTTAAAGAACTCATTCTTATCTTGATGTTTTATAATTCAATTGGGCAATTCTTTAGTGTTGATGGCTCTGGATTAAGGTTTTCTTGAACACAGGATGCGTCATATATTTTAGATCTGTTGAAAAGTTATCTTTGCATGACTTCTTTATTTCTTCTGTTCCATTTGATGGGATTTTTACTTCAGGGACCCACATTTCTTATGTTGTACCATCCTCATCAGTTTTCTGTATCAATTTATTTCTACTTACTTTAATCTCTGTATTTCATTGGCATTTACTTTGTTTTTCTTTTTGAGTTGGCATCTCACTCCATCACCCAGGCTGGAGTGCAGTGGCATGCTTATGGCCACTGCAGCCTCGACCTGCTGGGCTCAGACAATCCTTCCACCTCAGTCTTCCAAGTAGCTGGAACTACAGGCATGTGCAACCATGCCTGGCTAATTTCTGATTTATTGTAGAGATGAGGTCTCACCAAGTTGCCCAGGCTGGTCTCGAACCCCTGGGCTCAGGCAGTCTTCTCACCTCAGCCTCCCAAAGTGGTGGGATTACAGGCTTGAGTTACCATGCCCGGCCCATTTACTGATTCTTAAGCATTTCTATTTTTTCAATAATTTTAGTTTTCAGAAGGCTATCTTCTATTCCTTGTTTTTATTTATTTCATTTATTTATTTTTTCTGCGTCAGAGTCTTACTCTGTTACTCAGGCTGGAGTGCAGTGGCACGCTCCCTGCCACTGCAGCCAAGACCTGCTGGATTCAGGCAATCTTTCCGTCTCAGCCTTCCAAGTAGCTGGAACTACAGGCACGCACCACCACACCTGGCTAATTTTTAAAAATTTATTTATTGTAGAAATGAGGTCTTGCCACGTTGCCCAGGCTGGTCTCATATCCCCAGGCACAGGCCATCCTCTCGCCTCCGCCTCCCAAAGTGCTGGGATGACAGGCTTGAGCCACCATGCCCAGCCCAATTCCTTGTTTTTAATCTCTTCTTACTGTTTTATGATCTCTTCTGTGTGCTCTTGTTTCACCAAGTTCTTCTTCTCATCAGCTGTTCAAGACTTCCTTTTTTCTTCCTTGAGTTGTGCTTACTTTAGGTGAGGATTTCTGTTCCTCCTTGCCCAGGTCTGTCTCTGTCTCTCCCTCTCTTTCCTTCCATTCCCGGAGACTGCCTGCACTGGCGACCAGGTTCAGGCTGCCCCTGTCAGAGCAGCTCTGCTGGGCCGCGGCGGGTTGTATTGGGATGGACTTGGTACCTGCCTGTAGGTGCGTGGGGAAGTTCCCGGTTCCTTTTCTGGAGATCAGTTTGTTTTCCGTTCCAGGCTGCAGTGTGATGGTGTGAATTTTACACATTTTTCTGGGGATGGCCAGGTGGACGGCCAGGGCATGGGGGACAGTTCAGTGAGGGATGAGGGTGTCTGTCAGGACGCAGGGGCTCCACTAGTTTGTCTGAGCGAATGGTTGCATTCTCTGTCAGCGTTTGCGTCGAGGGTTGAGGGTGGATCTTTTTCCATGATGGGCTTCAGATGGTTCCCCGGTGTGGTGTAGCCCTGAAAATTCCCTTCTGACGACGTGCAGGGTCCTTCTGATCCTGTTTCTGGTGGGCTGTGAGGGACCAGGACAGATGGGAGTGACACGTGGGCTCTTGGGGGGCGAGGGTGTGAAGAGAGCCTGCCGCGGCTGGGGCCAGGGGTCAGGGGCTGGGCGGCGGGATGCCTGGGCCCAGGGGTGATGCCCAGCTGGCACGAGGCGGTGGCCCATGTCCGTTCTGGTTGTTGTTAATGTGTCCCTGCTTGGGCCTTGTCACTGAGAATGGGTGCTCATGGGTAGTTATGGGTGTTCACATGCTGGGTCTGAGAGGAACGCTCTCACGAGGGACATTGTCTGAATGATCAGGAGGTGAGAGGGAGCAGAGGACTGAAGCCAACCCATGACCCCCTGAGGTGCGGGGCAGGTGGTCTGGGCGCCAAGGCCTGGGGACATGGCCTGACCCTCTCCAGGTGCTCTCAGACCTCAGGTGCCACCCGTCCCCCTGAGGATACCTCTCTGGAGCTCTTAGGCCCTTGCCAACCGGGAGGACCAGGAACATTAACGGGACAAAGCAGCCTGTCCCCTGGTCCACTGAACCAGCCTAAGGATAGAGGGGAATCATGGGTCCCAGGGAGACCCCTGTTCCCAACCCCAGCTGACCAGAGTGAGGAGAGTTGGGACAAATTCCTCCACCCCTCTGAAGGTAGACCTCGGGCTTCAATATTTCCACCGTGAGCCAAGTTCAGACCGTCAAAGGGAGCGGAGTGCTCCTTGTCTGTGCTCCCTAAGTCCCTGCTTTTGTCCTCTTGGCAGTACGTCCAGCTCCGGGCCGTAGCTGCCGATCTACACCTCATCCACAAGCTTGCCAGTGTACGCCCCGTATCCCGTTCACCAGTGCCTGGCACACAGTAGGTGCTCACTAAATGTCTATCGAACAGATACATGACCTTGATGACAGTAGACAGGCCCTTGTCCACAGCCCCCCACACCAAAGACCCCAGACACAGGGCCCACCTTCAGCGGGCGAGTAGCTTTAAGGCTAGTAGGAGTCATTCATAATTACATAGTTAAGTCAAATTTATGTTGGGTGGAATTAGCTGGGCTCCCCGAGGGCGGCATAAACCAGAGAGAGAGAGCTCTGCTTCAAAGTCCCGTCTCCCCGCTCAAAATAGTTTGTCATTCTTTGGTGGCAATGGTTAAGAGCTCCTGAGGCACGCGGACGCTTATTTACTGATCCACAGATGACGGATGGTCTATCCCTGCTTTGTTTGGAAGGGAAAACTTGAACAGCTTGTCTGCACCTCTCCACTCGGACATTAAATCAACATGGCTCTATTAGTGGCCTTGGGATGCCAGCTGAGCTGTCTCTGAGCCTGTCACCGTGATGTCTTCATCTGTAACCAGAGCAGACGTGAGCTCCTGGCAGCTTCAGGAGCTGACAACAAATCCAATTAGCTTCTCTCCACGGCGCCGCAGCGCTACTGCGAATGGCCTGCCGGGGAGGGTGGCTGCCGCGCCCCGCGCAGTGGGACGCGCCTTCGCGAGGCGGGGCGGCGGGGGGGCAGAGACAAAGGGACCGAGCTTAATTGTTGGCGTGACTTCCGGCGCGAGTGGGGAGACCTCGTGCCAGATCTCCGACGCGGGCCAAACCCTCCGGTTCTCGGATGGCTGGCGAGGCCACCAGGAGCCCAGCTGACAGCCACCCCCACCTTGAGACCTTGCTTGACTTTGACGGCGGAGATCTCTGAGGACAACGAGATACCCCTCTCTCCCCCTCCTCTGCCCTCTTCTCAGCTCCTCTCCCCACCCCCGAGCGCCTTGCCCACACTGGAACTCGGGGTGCTGGTGGGAGGGGCGCAGAGTCGAAGCTCCCGCTTCCAGCCTCAAGTGGGAGGGCGGAGGGGAGGCTGCCGGATGCCGAGGCTTGGCTGTTTGCTGTGTGCCCGGATCCTGGGGACCGTGGGAGGCCAAGAGAAAGAGGACACCTTCCCAAGAAAGCCCACGCGCCAACCGGCTTGCAGAGTCTGAGAGTTCACGCAAGTGTCCGAGTTTCCGAGAGGAACACGACATCCACCGTGTCTCGGGTCACCGATTTCCTAAGAATGACTCTGGCATGTGGCAGGATGCTCCCAGAACTCCGCCGGGCCCAGATGCCCTTTCTGGAGCGTCCTCTGTGCCCCAGGAATAGCCGAGAAATGGATGCGAAGAGGGCGGTGGGGACTGGGACGGTCCCCTTGAGGCCTTGGGGACACGAATGTGAGGATTTGGAGGAGGAGGCTGAGAAAAGGGCAAAGCGGGGAAGAGGTGGCCGTCGGGCCTCTGGTGCTGCCTGAGACAGCTGGCCTGCAGGGCTGCCGCTCTCCCCAGTCCCTGGACGGGGTGGTGAGGGCAGCCCCCGAGGAAAAGAGGGGGGGAGGCCGGCAGGGAGACGGGAGGCCTCGCTGAGGGCGCTGGCCAGCGGGCCTCACACACGCATCCTCTCTGTGCTTCTAGTCCGTTGTGTGCACGCAGGAAGGAGGCCACCGTCCTTGGCATCGCGAGGGTGAGGCGGGGAGGGCACCCTCTCCGCTTTGCTTCCAGGAGTTCCTGGGCTTCTTTCTGCCTGGTGTCGTCCTGCTCTTTCGGGGGGACTGAGGTGGGGAGACAGGTCCCTCGCTGCAGCCAGGCCTCGAGAATGCCTCCAGAGTCCCAGCCACAGGCACCGGGCCAACGTCGCATTCCAGAGAAGGGCTCAGCGCACGGGCTTCTCCCGAGAGCGGGCATTTGCAAGCGTTGCTGCTGGAGCCTGAGGGACTGCGGCCGATGGCTGGCGTCTGGCAGAGCAGGGGTCTCTGCTGCCAGCTCGCCGGTGGGGCTGTCGCTTTTTGCCACAACCGGGTGCCGTCTACCTGTAGGGGCTGGCAGCGGCCGGGCCCTTGGGTGAGCGTGGAGAGGTGGGGAAGAGGGGACGGCACCAGGAAGCGGCTTGTGATCCTCCGTCCAGTAGCAGGTTGTCGCGAGTGTACATGACCACCGTCCAACTCATTCCCGATTAATTGGGCAGGATATGGAGGCATCTGGCCGCCACACAGAGCCACCAAAGATGCGGCGTGCGTTGGATCACCGGACGGCTTTGGAACCAGCCCCAGTGCTGCCAGGCACAATTATTTTCAGCAACGTCTTTCTGCCACCGAAACTTAGGACCGTGGACTTTGGCACGCGCGCTAAGTGCCGATTTGCGAGCTCACAAATTGACACCATCCTTGATGCGAGATGCTGAACCTAGGCCCGGATGGCGATGCCACGGATCCCGCCCTCAGCCACGGGCGGCGGTTGGGCATGCCTGGAGGCGGTGCTGTGTGTGTGTGTTGGGGGCGCTGA
Source organism: Carlito syrichta (assembly GCF_000164805.1). Classification (NCBI taxonomy): domain Eukaryota; kingdom Metazoa; phylum Chordata; class Mammalia; order Primates; family Tarsiidae; genus Carlito; species Carlito syrichta. The sequence continues at coordinate 117,127 of NW_007067409.1, forward strand.
GGACGGGCTGGGCTAGCCCGAGGCCAGCTCACAAAGGGTCTTGTCGACCAACGGGAGGGTTTGGACTTCAGCCTGCGACAGTGAGGAGGACTGTCAAGTCCGCCGTCGCCCCAAAAAGCCTTGCCTGACTTCCTAAGACGGTCACGCGGCCGCTCACATTTCCCCATGCCGTCCGCTGTCCCTTGGCTTGTAACCCGTATGGCAGTGCATTCCTTACTCGCCATCGCGGTGTGATTGGAGCAGTTTGAGAGAAGAGACATGTTTTAGACCTCCGTCCCCCGACACCCAGCACCACAGAGACACACGTGACATGCTCAGTCCGGCTCGTGGGATGGGCCGCCACCGATGCAGGATATGACCAGGTCATTGGCCGCAGTGTGGGTGGGTGGGAGGCTATGGACCGGGAACCTGGACCAAGGGGACCGCATGGGATAAAGCTTCCGTGGTCCAGGAGGCTGGAGCTCTGTGGAGAAGAGATGGAAAGAGAAAGACCCCAGGGAAGCCGAATTCCGAGGGCTTGGCGACTCTTTGTGAGGCAAAGGAAAGAAGCCGTCGAGGAAGATTCTGGGTCTCCCTTTTGGGGGGAGATGGCGGGAGACAGTTGGAGGAGGAGGCATCTGGGACACGTGAGCTCAGGTCTGAGTGGACGGAGACTGCTGGGTTCTCCGTCGGGTCCAAGGTCTGGACCTCCAGAGAGGGGCCTGGGTGGGCATTCTCTGGGACGTCCGCCGTGGGCACAGATGGACAGACAGCCGGGAGAGGCTGGGTGTTGAGAATGACAAGGTGGATAAAAGGGTTCCGGGGTGGGGACAGAGGAGCCACAGGGAATCGGAGCCGCGGGAAGCGCAGGCGCGTGGGGTGGGGATCTGGAACCATGGGGCGATGGCGTCGGGGCACAGGACGGGGGGGACCGAACCGCCCTCGGGTTGGGCCTGAGGAGTCCCTGAGACCTGGGCGTGAGTCTGTGGACGGGAAGCCGGGCAGGCTGCAGCCGATGGCAGCGGGCTCGGGAGTGCAGGGGAGCCTCCGGTGCCAACGTGCTGACACTTAGGACCAGAGTCATGTCCAGCGGCTGCTGCAGGACGGCCCCGGAGCAGCCTGGGGGAGGAGGAGGGCTGGCAGCGCCTCTCCCCAGGACCCCTCCGTTCCCCAGGGCTGGGCAGAGCGGGGTCCACGTTCCGGCTCTTCCACTGGCCAGCTGTGGACCTTGGTGGTGCCGTGTCACCTCTCGGCGCCTCCATTTCCCTCAAGTCAGGAATGCAAAAGGGACTCAGTGACGGGGCACACGTGAAGAAGCAAGCCTGTGCTCCAGGGACGTGGGCTCCTACTGACCCCCAGGACGCCCAGTGGGGTGGGTGCTGGTGCTCTTCTTGCTTTCCAGATGGGAAACTGAGGCGCACAGCGGTTAAGTGACCGGTGCAGTCACACAGCCAGCAAGCAGCAGGATTGGAGTCCAGGTGCCTGGCTCGCTCCAGAGTCCAGCGCTGAACTATGGGAAGGAGCCCGCCCAGGTCTCAGCCCTGCAGCTATTGAGAAATGAGTATCAGATCAGCAGATGTGCAGGAGGAAGACCATCAGGTGGTGTCCTTCTCGGGCCAGCTGGAGCCCTGCGTGAGCTATGGGGCTTGGACAGATGTCCCTCTCCTCTGGGCTCTGGCTTGCCTCTTTGGTCCTGCAGACAGAGTCTCCGAGGGCGCCTTCAGGGTGTGACCATAGCCCTGGGGCTCCTGTTTGCTGAGGGCCCAGCAAAGCCACGTCCTTCCCTGGCGGATATGCAGGAGTGGCCGCCATGACTGTTGTCCATTCAGAGAAGGTCCACCGCCCGCCCCACTCGCCTCTGGATGAAGAAAGGCAGTGGGGAGAGGAGGACCGGAAGCCCCAGTTAGGAGGCAGAGCCGATCACGGCAGTGGCTCTTACAAGACAGACTGAGTCCAAGAGGTCGCAAAGCATAAGCCTTCCCCACGCTCCCTTCAACCTGCCATGAGGGGGGACCCCAGGCCTGTGGTCTCAACCCTTCCCAGGAGGGAAAGACAGAAGCAGCCACAAAACCACGGCGGATGGGATCATCCAGGAGAGGGCTGGACACCTCAAGAGGCATTCTCACGGCGAGGTCGTGTTCCTGTGTGAGCGCCATGTTGGAGCCGCTGGTGTCTCCCCAAAACTCAGGCACCAGACACATACACGGTGCTCAGTAAACACTTGTTGAATGAATAAGTGAACGAATTTAGCCTTAGCTGCCCGTGTGGGTGAGGGCAGCCACTGTTTTGCTCATAAAGCGCAAACTATGGCCAGTGCCAACTCGCTCCAGACAATGAGTGGTGACAGTACGACCTTTCTGGAAAAGGAGATACACTGAAAGAATAACCAGACATGAGCCCCCGTAATAAAAAGCAAAGCACTGAGCCTTCACGCTGGGTGCTGGCTGTCCCTGGGCACGGGGTCCCACCTCGATGCGCCTTGCTAGGCTCTCTTCAACTTTCTACACATCCCTCTTGGCGGGTACCCCTCGATCGTTCTCCTTCACGCCGCCTCTGGTCAAGTTCGAGTTCTTTCATTATTATTATTATTTATTATAAAGATGTGGGGTACAAACTCTGATGAGGCAGGTCCCCTTGTCGATGAGGTGTGCCCCTCCCTCCCCTGGCGGTTTCCCTCAACTGCCAGTCCCACCCCCCTCCCCTGACGGTTTCCCACGACTGCCAGTCCCTTTCTTACAGTGTTATGGTAATTGTTCAAGGTTCGCTTATGAGTGAGAACCAGTTCTTTCTTTTTTTTTTTTTGGTTTGAGTTGGAGTCTCACTCGGTCGCCCAGACTGGAGTGCAGTGGCCGCTCCCGGCCCCCGCAGCCTCGACCTGCTGGGCGACGGCGATCCTCCCACCTCAGCCTTCCAAGTAGCTGGAACTACAGGCGTGCGCTACCACGCCCGGCTGATTTTTTGATTTATTGTAGAGATGAGGTCTTGCCCAGTTGCCCGGGCGGGTCTCGAACCCGCGGGCTCAGGCCATCCACTCACCTCAGCCTCCCAAAGGCGCGGGATGACAGGCTGAGCCACTGAGCCCGGCCGTCTTTTTTATCTTAAACATTACCTTAACATTGTTATCCTAGGGTACGTTTAATTCCACAAGTTGTTCTTCCCAATCAACACAATCTTTGACCCATGCCAGGTGTAAACAGAGATCTGGTTCAGTTTATCAACTGCTGTATAGTTTTCCAGTGCACGGACATGCCATTTTTCATCTATATAATCTCCCGATGACGGGCATTTTTGTTTTCGATTTTGCCACGGCGCACGAGGCTGTAATGAGCATGCTTGTACCTGTCAGTTTGTATGAGAGTCTCTCTAGTTCTGGGGTACACACTAGAAGCAGGACTGCGGGTTGTGGAGTGTGCGTGGTGGATGGAGAATGGCCGCGACGGGCTGCAGCCCCTCTCACGGGGGCCGAGGCGACTTCCCTTCCTGTGTCTCAGCTGGCCTCAGGATGTGCTTTGACCCACAGAACATGGCAGACATTGTGCTGTGCGTCATAGGGCCTAGGTGTCAAGAGACCTTGTGGCCTTTATCTCTGCCCTTTTGGAAACAGACTCCAGCCACAGATGAGAAGGGCTGCACCAGGTTGTGTGGCCTTAGCCAAGTCACCAGCGCGGCCGGCCCCAGGGTTCCAGCCAGTTGACTCCTCCCCTCTGGGTGACTCTGACCCAGGCCCCATCGGGGTCAAATATCCCTCCCGGGGGCAGCGGTTGTCAACCTCACAGCATCTCCTGGACCAGCCATCACCAGGGAGCAAGGTAGAGGGAGGACCAGGAGGAGCACAGTTTTTTTTTTTTTGAAGTTGGAGTCTCACTCCTTCGCCCAAGCTGGGGTGCAGTGGCACGCGCGCTCACAGCCACCCCAATGTCGGCTTTCTGGGCTCCAGCGATCCTTCCGCCTCAGCCTTCCAAGTTGCCGGAGCTATAGGCATGCGCTACCATGCCCGGCTATTTTTTATTTTATTGTAGAGACAAGGTCTCGCCAGGTTGCCCAGGCTGGTCTTGAACCTGCGGACTCAGGCAATCCATTCGCCTCGGCCTCCCAAAGTGCTGGGATTACAGGCTGCGCCACCGAGCCCGGCCTTGGAGAACAGTTTTTTACAACCCTATTATTTTGTGATGTTTTCCTGAGCGAGGAAAGGTCTGAGAGGAGGGAAGTCGCTTGGCTCTGGCCTACCTGTTTCCAGGCTTTTCTTCCCCGAGGAGTGGGGAGAGCTCTTTAGCCCTGTCTGCATATGAGTCCTTGATGCCTGCAGGCATTCCCTCAGGAGATGACCAAACCGACACCCCACAGGTGCTGCAGCACTGCGATCAGCCATGCCTGTGTCCTGGTATTTTCTCCTGGGGAAGGGATTAGGGCATCTCAGAGGAGACGCACCTCGGATGCTCCATTCCTAAAGTGCTTTCTGTTCCTTGAAACGGTCCTGCGTCCTAGACAGTGTGAAACTCAGCCCCTAGGGCCTTTCACAAGCAGCTAGTCAATGCTGCCCCAGAAGGCCCTGAAACATGCCAGGCGGTGTCCAGCACATGCTTATCCCAGGCCACGAGACACAAGACTCAGGTCCCCACCCTCTGGCCTGCCAGGTGGCCCCTGCAGACTGCCCATTGGCTCTGCTCACATCATTGCAGCAGGCGGTTCTTCATGCTGCCAGCAGGACGGGCCAAACGTTGTCCACAGCATGAAGCTCTGAAATGTCTACCCAATTCGCAAATTTGGCACTGAGCGTTCTCTTCTGTTGGTGAGTGAGACACCACTATCAGTCTCTTATTTTTCAAGGTAGGCTTAGAGAAATTAGGCATCACCTGTGCATCCTGTCTTCGAGTTTTACCTAGTTCTGGCTGAAGTGCGTTCATCTGGGCATCTGTCCCCACTGAGGGCTTTTTGTTTTTAACCGAACTGATGAGCCCACACTCATCCTGAGGGCCAACTTGGCTTTATCCAACCACGAGTCCGAGGGGAAGGGCATCATCACATCCTGGCGTCCACCCCACATCCCGCCTCTGCACAGTTCCTGGGCCGGTGGCTTCTTCAGGACACCTTGCCGGCCACACTCTGACTACCTAACACCCAGATCCAAGAGCCAAGAGGGCCACGGCAGCAGGAACCGACTGTCTCTGATCGCCCCTGGTCACCGTGTTACTCAGGTCAAAGCTGTGTCCTCAGAGCCCTATAGTGACAACCTACTCCCCCCACAGTGGCAGTCTAGATCTCTGTTCATAGAGAATAGGTTTTCCAGCAGGTATGAGCATGTTCGGAGAGCGTGGGTGTGGTCAGGCTCTGTGCCATGGGCTCTCTTGGCCCTTGGATCTGGGTGTTAGTGTGTGGCTGGCAGGGTGTCCCGAAGAGGCTGTTATGAACAAAGTGCGAGAAGGAGACATGTCAGCACGCCAAGTCTGAATTATGAGCCCTTTATTAACGCATGGGTCAAGAGTAGGCTCACGCCAAGAAAGCTCTTGACGCTTAAGTGAAGTTTGCAGTGAGCTTTTAAAGGCAAAAACTCAAGTGGGCCACACAGTAGGGGGTGAGGGTACAAGGAACTACAAACAAAAGGAGCAATCTCTTGGATTTCAGTTAGCAAGGCATACAATTACGTGGAACTTGTGGCTAGGGAGTTTTCAATGGCCAGCAAGAATGGTCAGCGTGATCAGCTCAGGGGAACGCAACTGTGCGTCTGTGGTCGTAGGAACGTTGCAGTAATTATATGCATACCATGGGGAGGTTATTTTTAGGTCAGGCAGACAGCTAAGATGGAGGATTTTTTTTTTTGAGTTGGAGTCTCACTCTGTCGCCCAGCCTGGAGTGCAGTGGCACACTCCCGGCCACTGCAGCCTCCACCTGCTGGGCTCTGGCGGTCCTTCCGCCTCAGCCTTCCAAGTAGCTGGAACTATAGGCACGCAATACCACGCCCAGCTAATTTTTGTTTTATTGTAGACACGAGGTCTCGCCAAGTTGCCCAGGTGGGTCTCGAACCTGGGGGCTCAGGCGGTCCACTCGCCTCGGCCTCCCGAAGTGCTGGGATGACAGGCTGAGCCACCAAGCCCAGCCTGATGGAGGATTTTAACAAAATGGAGTTACTTAGGTGAAGCAAGTTATTGCAATTGTTTTACTTATTTCATTAGCTACGTCGAGGTCACTGACCCAGGAACTGTGCAGAGGTAGGACGTGGGGTTGGCATCAGGATGTGACATCGCCCTTCCCCCTCGGACTTGCGGTGGGATAAAGCCAAGGTGGCCCTCAGGGAGCATACAGGCTCATCAGTTCGGTCAGAAACAGAAAGCCCTTGGTGGGGACAGAGGCCAGCTGGGCAGTTTCCCCACAGGCTACTCACCCAGGGCTGCACTTGCACTTGAGGGGACTTCCTCAGCAACAGAGGGATCTGGGATCCCTGCTCCTCCTTTGGAGATGCTGTTCCCTAGAGGAAACCCCGTCGCTCCTGGAAAGGACGTCCAGGATCCTCGCATCTCCTGGCAGGATGGAGAACTCCATACGTCGTACCCCGATTCCGAGTCCGGGCCGGGTCCTCTCATGGTTGGCGTTCCCTCACACCATCCCCTTTCCCAGCAGGCCCCTTCTCTTGTGTCCTCTACTTTCCCGACGCAGGGGTCCTGGGGGAAGGGGTGATGACCATCTCTCTTTGGCAGCGGGATGCTCCGCGGACGTCAGCCCTCCAGGCAGACCCAGATCAAGCCTGCTCTCCGGCTGGCCCGCTCGCTCCTGGCATGGGCTTTTCTCCAGCCCAGGCTGGGGGTCAGGCTGGCTGGGCCCTGTGACGTCCCTCCTGTCACTACCTCCTATGCAGGTCGGAGGGGGGCGCCTTCAGGGGGTGCCGTCACCCTCCCACTCCGCGTGCAGCTTTTTCTTGGGAGCCAAAAATATTTAACGCCGCCTTCGGAGTCCCAGAGGGAGCCAGCAAGCGCTTCTTCCCCGCTGGACCTCCCTTTCTCCTTCCCTTCTCAGGCGCCTCCTCCCTCGGTTTTTTGTCCCCGGCCCTTGGGGCCTCTCCCGCCATGGCGCCCCAGTCCCCCGCCTGGCCTCCTCCCTTTCAGGCCATCAGCCCTGGCTCCGTCTCCCTGATGTCCAGCCCTCTGGGCCGGCTCCGAAAGCCCTGCCCCTAAATCTGAGGCTTCCATGTTTCTTTGCCACCCTTCCTGTCCGGACTGAAAGATGCAAAACTTTCGGGCCGACTCTGTGTTTCCTTGAGCTTCTAGTGACTTTCCTCCCACAGTCAGGAGAGTCACAGAGTCGTTATTGTCCGCAGAGTGTCCCCTGATGCCGTGTCGTCTCTCACCTGTGGTTTCCATATTGACTGTAAGGGGAACGCTTTGACCATGAGGCTCCCTGCCTGCATTTCCGACACGTTTGTTTCAAAGCCAGCCAGGCTTCCCGGGTCTGGCTGGAGACAGAGTCAAGGTTCCTTTCACACTCTCCCTCCCAGATGCCTTCTCAATCTCCAGGCCCAGGGTCTGGTGCAGGCATGATGTCCAACAAGCGATCTGTAGGCATGGACAAAGGAAGCTGGTGCGAACGTCTCCACATTGGCCCAGAAGGGGCCCGGGGGTTCTGGCGGCTGCCCTGGCTGCCCCGGGATAGAGGGCACAGCAGGTGGGGACAGGGGTCGGACTGGCCCGAGGGCAGCGGTCACAAAGGCTTTCCCCCCGGTGCTCTGGGCAGGGCTCGACACAGCCACGGTGGCCCGGAGGCTGAGTGAGCTCCAGCCATCGGAGCTGGATCCCACCCCAAGCCGGGCGCGGGGAATAAAGAGGCTCTCGTGCCAGCCTTTCTTCCCATTTACGGCTTCTGGCCCGCCCCCTGGTGCTCACACAGCCGCCATCTGGCTCTCCCTGCGTGGCCCAGCCTCCTCAGGCTCACAGGCCTTCCGGGAGGGGCTGTTTGCTGAGAAAACCGCGGGTCCGGGGGAGTGGCGTGCGGGACGCCAGGCTGGAATGTCTGAAATTCTGGGACCGTCTCCCCAGGCCGGTCCCTGGCTGGGCTCTGCCAGCTTCGATGAAACGTAGGCCTCGGTTTCCCTCCCAGAGCCGAGGAAGGAGCACACAGGTCTCCATCTAAGATGTCAGCCCAGGGAAGCTGAAAATCAGAGCCGTCTCGGGGGGACCCTGAGTGCCACCCTGGGCATCCTGTCTGCCGGGCGCAGGCTCACAACACCACTTGGCGGCTGACAGCTTTTACGGGTGGCCCTTCACCCTCCCCTCACACTCCCGGATTTTCTTTTTAAGGAAATAATAACAACGGCCATCCGTGAGTCCTTTGTCCGGTTCCAGTAAAGGCATCATTTAAAGGGACCGGCATGCTGGTGCCGCCTTCTCCTCCTCATGGGGAGGCGGGGGTAGGAGGAAGCTGGACAGGGACGGCTCTGCTGCCCGTGAGCCCCGAGGGCAGCTGCCCCCTCTCTCCAGGGACCCCCGAGCCTTGGCGTGGCTGGGAGGGGTGAAAACACACAGTCTAAAGGAGGTGAAAACCGACAGACAAGCCAACAGATCAAACACGACACTTCAAAGGGAAGAAGAGCCACAAGGAAGGGCAGTGGAGCGGCCTGGTCCCCAGATGCTGGGAAACAAAGGCTGCCTCTCCGTGCCCAAGGCCGGGGCTGCCAGCGGCATCCCGGCCCAGAGCACCGGGGATGGGTCTTGGGGGACGGCGTGACCAGTTATTGCACTCTCCGTGCCCAAGCACTCCGAGGGGCTAATTAGTGCTTTTAATATGCAAATCAGAGCCCAGGCAGATGAAATCTTGGAAAAAAAAAAAAAACAGCTGGTGAATATGTTATTTTAATTATTACTCCAAAGGAAATACGGCCCTGGCTGGAGCGGATAGCAGGCGGGGCTGTGAAGTTCTTAGTAGAACCGCTGGAGGGTGGGAGGACCCCAGCTCGGAAGGGACTCCGGGGGCTGGCGTGGGGTCGGGGGACAGAGAGGGACAGAGCTGGCCGGGCCCCACCTGCCTGGGCAAGTGACCCAATGGTCCCCTGGGGCCTCTCCGTGTCGTCACCAGCACCCAGCGCTTGGGTAAGATGATCCCATTCGTTCATTCATTCATTCATTCAGCGGGTACTGATTGGCGGCTTACCACGTGCCAAGCACTGTGTCAGGTGTTGGGGATACCACGGTGATCAGCGGCGAGGTCCCTGTCTAATGGGGGAAGATGTGACGACGGGTTGCACCCTGAGAAATCCAAAGACCGCAGGCGATGGAGGTGCTTAGAGGGGACCCACCCGAGGCTCGTTCTGTCGATTGTCTGGGTGGGGCGGCAAGGGTGACACTCTTCACTGGCGATGCCATTCAAGCTGACGCCTGGGAGCGAGACGGAGCCAGGGGCGTGAGGACAAGCCCGTGCCTTCGGGTAGCGCTCCCATCTGACGCTGACCCCACGTCCCCGAGCCCGGTCGTGCAGGGGTAATGGAGGAGTTGGAGGGGCGGACCTTCTCACAGTACACGGTGGAGTCCAGGGAGCAGATACTGACTCGGCTTCTCTAGAAACCAGAGCAAGAAGGAAACTCTCGTCGGGGAAGTCTGAGTTCCCTATGACACTCGTCATGCTGGCTCCAGTGACTCAAGACCCTTCCCTGGTAAATGCACTTGTCAGGAGATGGGTGAGACTCCCATAGGAGCTCCCTCGAGAGAGAGTGTGCGTGGGGTGTGTGTGAATGTGTGTGTGTGTGTTTTGTGCACTCAGCTGGCATCCTTGGCGTGAAACAAAACTTCCAGTTCTTGCATCCTTGGACGCTCCGAGAAGACCTTCTCGAAGGTTCTCGCCCTTCCGCTGGGGCCGTCTCCTACCGCTAGCAGGCCAAGCCCGCGGGCTGTGCCCACGTGCATGGCTTCCGACTGCCCGTCCTGGCGCCCGGCTTTCTGAGCGCCTCTCACTTTGATGGGGAATGACAAAACAAAACTCGGAGATCGAGGTGTGTCACATCTCTAGGCACGTACAGAGGGACTCGAGTTCCACTTTCTTGGGTACAGAAGCAGAATCATGGACATCAAATGAAAAATTCATTCTCCTCCACCGACTTTGCCTGGAGGCAGCAGGGGGAAATTCTTGGCTCAGGATGGAGAGTGAAGAAGGGGACTAGATGGTAAATAAGACGAAAACAATCACACAGAGAGAGGGAGATGGCGGGGGAGAGAAGAGAGAGACAGGAAAAGCGGGGGAAAGAGAGAAACAAGACAGAGAAAGTGAGGCAGAGATGATGTCAGGGAGGGAAGGAAGCAGAAAGAGAAGAGGAAAGAGGGGAGAAACAGGCAGAGAGGGGAGAGGAGAAAGCAAAAGGGAGGAGCCAGGTGATAGAGGGAAGGAGGGAAGAGCCGGGAGGACAGAGGGCAGAGGGGGCGAGAGGCAGTGAGTGGGCGCAGGCTGGGCACCCCCAGACCTGGGTCCTACCTGCACGCCTGCCCCAGAGAGCCAGGCTGTCTCTGGCCACAAGGACAAAACGATGTCTCCTTTCCAAGACAACGAGTTTGCAGCACATATGTGTGCCCCTGGGCTCTCCACCCAGCCTGGCCGGCCTGGCAGGAAGGAACGGGCGCACTCCACCCGCGCGGGGCTGGGACCGGATGGCCGGGCCCTGGTGCGGCGCTGCCACGCGGGGCCGGTTCACGCCGCTCCCTGCAAGTGGGCTTCCCTGTGCACAACCTGCCACACACCCTTCTAACCCAGCTTAAAGGTGGGTGAACCGAGGTTGGGAGTTGGGGTTATCTGACCGAGGCCTCCGGGGGCGACAGAGCAGGAGGGCACCAGCCATCGCGCCGCGCTGTCTCTGAAGGGGACAGATGCCTCTCACCCTTTCTTTCTCAACTCTTTTTTTTTGAGTTGGAGTCTCACTCTGTTGCCCAGACCACCGCAGCCTCGACCCGCTGGGCTCCGGCGATCCTTCCGCCTCAGCCTTCCAAGTAGCCAGAACTACAGGCGTGTGCTACCACGCCCGGCTAGTTGTTTGATTTATCATAGAGATGAGGTCTTGCCTGCCCAGGCGGGTCTCGAACCTGTGGGCTCAGGCCTCAACTCTTATCCAGCTCAGCCGGGGTTTACTTGGCATCTCCTCTGCATCAGGCCGTGGGGTGGGCAGTGCCACCTCGACTTTCCCTCGGCGGTTTCCCAGTTGCACAAGGACATTCCCGGAGCCACAAGGGGCGGCCTGGTGCTGGGGGCTCCCGGCAAGAGCACAGAGGACACCAGGAACGACGGCTACAAGCTGTGGGTTTGACTTCGGGCCGGCCCTATGCAGGGCACCCTGCTGAACTGGAGTCAGTCCTGATGACAGTGCTGTGAGGAGGCTGTTGAGCTCGTTTTGCCCAAGGTCCCACACACCAAAGTCACAGAAGAGACAGAGGAGGGTGCAGCCAGTGGGGGCCAGAGAAGGCTTTCGGGGGGGGGGGGGAGCATCGGAGCTGGGTTTGGAAGACGGCAGAGAGCGAGCCCAGTGGAGAGGTCAGACCGCGCGGGGCGCACAGAAGACGCTGGCATCAGCCAGTCTCCAAGCGTGAGTCTGGGAATGCTGGGAGCTGGGAGACTGGCGGACGGGACAGGTCGCGGAGGGTAAGGGGAGTCCCTGAGGTTTCAGGAGCAGTGTGATCCGAGTCCCGGAAAGTTCCCTGTGTGCAGTGTGGGGCTGTTGATATCCACTCCTTAGATCTACACTTCCAAGAGGGACCAGTCAGGTAACAACTGACCAGAGACAACTGTCTGGGTTAGAGGAGACAAGGTCGGGACCCCTCAGCACCCGGCCACTCCTTGTGGCTCCGGGTATGTCCTTGTGCAACTGGGAAACTGCCGAGGGGAAGTAGAGGTGGCGTTGCCCACCCCACGGCCTGATGCAGAGGAGATGCCCAGAGCACTCGGATAAAACCCAGACAACTACCATGACATAAAATCATGATAATTGTTATCTAGTGATGATACAAAGACAAGATAGAAAATGCACACTTTATACTCGACAAAGCACTTCTGCGACCTTTTGAGCGTCTCAGTGCTGAGGAAACCCAGGTGAAGAGAGAGGTGAGCTGCCTAGGGTTCCACAGTCCGTCAGTGGCTGGGCTGGGACCAAGCGTCAACATTTGCCTTAGGTGGGAAGATGACAATGACATCTCTTGCATTTCCATAGCTTACAGCCTATGGAGACTTCCACATTTATTATCCGATGTTTATCCTCATAATAATCCCATGAGACCAGGTGAGGTGGCTCACACCTATAATCCCAGCACTTGGAGAGGCCAAAGTGAGAGGATTCCCTGAGCCCACAGGTTCGACACCAACCCGGGCAACTTGGAGAGACCTCATCTCGATAACAAATCAAGAAAAATTAACTGGGCCTCGTGGCACATGCTTGTAGTTCTGGCTACTTGGAAGCCTGAAGCAGAAGGATCGCCCGAGCCCAGCAGGTTGAGGCCGCAGTGGGCGTGAGCCGTGTGCCACTGCACTCCAGCCTGAGTGACAGAGTGAGAATCTGACTCAAATAATAATAACAACAACAACAACAACAATAATAATCATCCCGTGGTGCATTAATATTTAATTTTATGGAAGAGGAAACCAAGGATGATGGAAGTGGTATATACCCTGGTAAATGCAGAGAGGGGGCTCAGGGTGTCTCCTGTCCCAGGGCTGACCAGTGCTGTCAGGAGCTTGGGGTCAGAAGTCACTCACTGGCCAGGCCTTGGCATGCTGTGGCATCCCAAAGTTGGTGATGATCAAGACTTGTTTTTCTAGTTTTATAACATTTCAGAAGTCCAGGAGCCACCACCACCCCCCCATATACAAATACATCTCTGCCTTTCTGTGGTCTTAGACTGGGGGCTGGTGATCGAAGGCCTGTGAGGCAGATATGGCCAGGGGTGTGGTTTTGTAAGTAAAGTTTTGTTGAAACACAGCCGTGCTCGTTTGTTCACATATAACCTTTGGCTGCTTCTGTGCTAGAAACAGCAGAGTTGAGTAGCTGTGCCCGAGGTGGGCCGGCCCACAGCGCCTAAAACAGAAAAAGTTTGCTGACCTTGTCTTAGAGTCCAGTCTAGGGCCTGGTCCAATGCACGTGAGTTGAGTGAGTGAATAAGTTTCAGGCGAGAGTCATAAATCTGAGGCCTGATGACAAGACAAGGAGAGTCATGCCCAGAGCCTGGCGCCGCCGTCCAGGCAGTGTGCGGGCACCCACACCCACGCCGCTGCCAGGAGGGGTCCACACACCTTTGAGGTAAGGGAAGGTAGTGAGCGCGGGGAGGGGCCGTGGCTGGTGTGTCGCCACGTGCGCCTCCGTGGGCTTTGCCCTCCAAGGCTGATTGGCATTCATGCCCATGCACGTCCACAGCATCCATCAGGCACCTGGTGGGCTGCAGTCAAGGGCACTGAGAGCGTGGAGGGACCTCTGGGGTCCTGCAGTCCAGCCTCCTGCGTTCAGGCCGGTCAGAGTCGCCACCAGCGGCTGGCAGGGTTCCAGAGTCGGGTCAGGCTTCACCCCGGCTGAAGGGCTTCCGGGCCGCTCAGCACTCGGCCTGTCCTCGAGGCACTGTCAGTGGGGACCTTCGAATCGGTTCCGTTCAGGGGGATTTGAATGTCATGTGTGGCATCGGAGAATCCTTGCTTCCGAGAGTTGGCTGGGGCCTCTTGTTTGCCCAGCGGACATTTCTCGTGGTCTTGGTCAAAGCTTGGCTGTTCCGGGGACAGGCTTCTCACCGCCTCTCAAATAAGCCCACTGTACTGTGAGGGTCCCTTTCGGGGGGCCTAAACTTGCCTTCCTGTCACGTCCACCTTGATTCCCTCCTGTCAGCTGGAACCCCCAAGCAGATGTTGTGTGTCAGAGCTGGGGCAGCAGAGGCGCAGGAACTCGGGCCGCCTGGGCGCTTCCCGGTCTCCCTGCGGACGAGGCCTGTGGCCTCTGGTGAGTAACTGAACCTTCCGAGTTCCAGATTCTTCACTGGAAAGAACGTAGCGTCTGCCTCACAGGGGTGTTGGAAGGACGAGATGAGAGAATCACGAGAAGCGCCTGGTACAAAGGCGTGAGAAAATGGTGGCGGCCATATTGCTGTTGTAAATTGCCAGGCAACGAGACCTAGAAAGTCACGCCGGGGAAATGAGTGGATGTGGCCATGCAGGTTAAAGCTTAGTACTAGCCGGGTGCAGTGGCGCACGCCTATCGCCTATCATCCCAGCACTTTGGGAGGCAGAGGCGAAAGGACTGCCTGGGTCCAGGAGTTCGAGACCCGCCTGGGCAATTTGGCGGGACCTGGTCTCTACCATAAATAAAAAAACATTAACCAGGTGTGGTGGCGCGCCTGTGGTTCCAGCTGCTTGGAAGGCTGAGGCAGAAGGATCGCCTGAGCCCAGCAGGTTGAGGCTGTGGTGGCCGTGAGCAGCGTGCCACTGCATTCCAGCCTGGGTGACAGAGTGAGACGCCAACTCAGAAAGAAAGAAGCTTAGAACTTTGGACAAAAGTGTGGAAAGGTAAGCCTATAAGCGCGCGTAATTATGAAACGGTGCTTGGGCATATGAACAATGACTGTTGAAACCTACAGATACAGAAATACATAGATACCTAAATCAAAACCAATGGAAGCGAGGAGAAGGAAGCAGGACTGGGCGCAGGAGTGGCTGAGCTGTGGGTCAGGCCCGTGGACAGCCTGGGTGGACCCCATGGTGAGTTTTGGAATGAGGACAGCCTCCACAGTTGTCCTGAGCTGGGTGAGATGGCCGGCCCTGTGTGCTGCGCCGTTGCATGTGGGTGGCACTGGGAGGGATGTGCCCTGGGGCCAGGGGACTCACCGCAGGGAAGGCCGTCCCAAAGGAGCGGGGGGCTGATGTGTCTGCCCACGGAACCCCAGCCGTTAGGGCGAAAGCCCTGTTGAAGGGGAACCCGGGGGCGCATTCCAGTGTCCACCACGGTCTGCCCTTTGCATCTCCGGGGTCTACCCGCTCAATATGTTCCAGGGGTTGCTCCCCTAGGCCCTGGGCGGGCCGCTCCTTCTGGGGGAGACTTAGAAGAGGAAAAGTGGGAGACCCCTGCTCCCGAGGCTGCCGCTGACCTCAGGGCCATTCGCTGATAGGCTTCGTCTCGTCTCCTCTTTGCCATTTGGGGCACCCGCCACTCTCAGCTAGTACCTTCGCTGCTCTTACCTGGTTGTGCGACCCAGACCCTCATCGCCGGGGGGGTCTAACTCTTAGCCACCGTGCCCATCCGAGGCCCATCATAACGAGGTGCCACATGTTTTCCTTCCTGTCTTCACTGCGTAATAGCCCACCCACTTTTCTTGTTGACTGGCATCAGTCAGCTCTGCCAGGATGGTGACTCTTCTTCCTTGGTCTGGGTATCCTGAAGCGTCCAGGTAGCTCTTCTGGTTTACAATTTAGAGGGATTCTAGCCGAGCCCTTGGTGGGGCTGTTCTTGGGAACCGGGACCTCTCCCTCTACAGAGCTCAAAACTGTGGAGATGGAAGGCACAGATTCCCCAGGGAGTCACTGAATACGATAGAAGGGAGGGACTCTGCAGTGGTCTGCTAGGGCCGCCTAGCCAAGTGCCACAGTCTAGGGGGCTTACACGTGGCATTTATTTCCTCGCAGTTCTGGAGACTGGAAGTCCAAGATCAAGGTGTCGGAAGGGTTGCTTTCTTCTTAGGGTCTCTCTCCTTGACTTGTGGATGGCCACCTGCTCCTTGTCTTCCTGTGTGTGTGTGTGTGTATGTGTCCTAGTCTTTCTTTTTTTTTTTGAGTTGGAGTCTCACTCGGTTGCCCAGACTGGAGTGCAGTGTCACACTCCTGGCTACCACAGCCTCAACCTGCTGGGCTCCGGCGATCCTTCCGCCTCAGCTTTCCAGGTAGCCGGAACTACAGGCGCGCACTACCACGCCTGGCTAATTTTTGATTTATTGTAGAGACGAGGTCTCGCCAAGTTGCCCGGGCAGGTCTTGAACCCGCGGGCTCAGGCAATCCTCTCGCCTCGGCCTCCCAAAGTGCTGGGATGACAGGCTGAGCCACCGAGCCCGGCCTCCTTTGCCCCTCTCACAGCAATTGCAGCACTGTATCATGCTGACACTTCTGGGTGGTGTAGATTTGATCACTAACTCCCGGGCTGCTCCTTGCACCTCCTTTGCCAGCGGATCCAATGTCCCACCTGCCCTCAGAGAGTGGTGACGGCTGAGACCCTGCAGGCAGGAAAGGAAAAACCATCCTTGGGATGCGTGCTGGCTTCTTCAGGGTGGACGGAGTCCAGCGTAGTCCATCTGCCACCAAGTGCTGCCACACGGTGCCATGCTGCGGACTCAACGTCAGTCTCTGCTCGTGTGAGGTTGCACGCTGGGTGGTGGCAGTGGCTGGACCAGCCCTGGTCGGGAGGCGCCCGGGTTGTTGGGGTCAAGCAAAGTCGCCATGGCCACTCTGCTCGGGTACCCTCATGTCAGTCCTAGGGTGACTACTGACAGAGCTGACAACCGCCGGCCGAGTCGTTTGGTTTCGTGGTTCCTCCACGGCGGAGGTGCTCCGGTGGGCCGCGTGAGGAAAACACCTGTATGCCCCGTGCCCCACCCAGGCGTCCATTCACATCTCTCTCCCAGTCCTCCTGTCCTGGATCTTTCTCTTTACAATGCCCTGACCAGTTTGCCAAGGTACCTGCCATCGACCATGTGGCAACCTATCTTCCCACCTTAGGTCACAAAAGTGCATGGCCAGCTTTGGCCAGAGGAGGACTTCCCCACACCACTGACTTTTTTTTTTTTGGAGTAGGAGTCTCACTCTGTCACCCAGACTGGAGGGCAGTGGCCGCTCCCGGCTGCCGCAGCCTCGACCTGCTGGGCTCCGGCGATCCTTCCACTCGGCCTTCCAAGTAGCTGAAACTACAGGCGTGCGCTACCACGCCTGGCTAATTTTTGATTTATTATAGAGATGCGGTCTCGCCACGTTGGCCATGCGGGTCTCGAACCTGCGGGCTCAGGCAATCCACTCACCTCAGCCTCTCGAAGCACAGGATTACAGGCTGAGCCACCAAGCCCGGCTACCACTGACTTTTGAGACCTTCTAGGAGTGGCCTTGGAATGAAGCTGCCACCTGTTTCAGCTTTGCCCCCGCACTCTGAATCCCTTGGCTGCCACTCTGGCCCTGCTGTCATTACACGGTTTGGGGGCGCTAGTCTCCACGGCCATCAGTGAGCCTCACTCTGAAATGGCATCTTTTCCCACCATCGGCCTTGGCCTGCAGAGGGCAGACCCCAGGGGACAGTCCCCAGTGAACTTTGTAATGATGCTGGTACCCCTCTCGCCAGCCCATTTATTATGGCCTCGGTAAGTGATGAGTTTCCCAGGGCTTTCCACGGAACAAAACCATCCAGCGTGTTTTCTTTCCTTTTATTTTGTCAAAGTCTCACTCTGTTCCACAGGCTGGAGTGCAGTGGCAAACTTACAGCCACTGCAGCCTCAGCCTGCGGGGCTCAGGCAATCCTTCCACCTCAGCCTTCCAAGTAGTTGGAGTCACAGGCTTGTGCCCCCATGCCTGGCTAATTTTTTTTGGATTTATTGTAGAGACGAGGTCTTGCTATGTTGCTCAGGCTGGTCTTGAATCCCTGAGCTCAGGCAATCCTCTCGCCTCTGCCTCCCAAAGTGCTGGGATTACAGGTGTGAGCCACTGCACTGGTTTTCTGTTTTTGTTCTTTTGAGTCGCAGTCTCAGTCTGTCGCCCAGGCTGGAGTGCAGTGACACATTCATGACTCACCTCAGCCTTGACCTTCAGGACTCAGGCGATCCTTCCACCTCAGTCGCTCAAACAGCTAAGACTACAGGTGTGCACCACAATGCCCAGCTAATTTATTTAGTTCCTTTTGGAGAGATGGAGTCTTACTATGTTGCTTAGGCTGGTCTTGAACTCCTGGACTCAAGTACTCCTCCCGCCTTGGGCTCCCAAAGTGCTGGAATTTCAGGCATGAGCCACCATGCCTAGCCATCTGGTTTTGTTTTGCTTTAAACTTTACGTAGCATATCCACTCCAACATGCCCAATCTCTGAGCCTTTGAATCCCTTCTGGAATGGCCTGCCATGACAATCCTGGCATTTCAAGCTTACTCAGGTCATTCTACACATACTTCCCAGAGCTGTCCTTGTGATGAATCTGCACCGTCACCCGTGTCCTTATCAGGAGGTTATGCCCTGGGTTCTGGGAGAGTGCACCCACATGGATGGTGTCCCCTTTCCAGCCTATACTCTGGTCCCCTTGGCCAAGCACCCTCAGACTCCAGGGCCATGAATACTCTGCTGACAGGCTCCTGCTGGTACAAGCTGGCTAGGTCTTAGAGGTCCTTGGGCGTACATGTCCCCAGTTGGGTAATGGTGAGACCCAGCCCCACTTAAAGACCCGCTGGCCGATATGGAAAGTGGGAACAGGTTTTGAGGGGGCACAATCTCCTCTTCCTATAGGGGAGGGTCTCTGCCGGGAGGCCAGCTCTTAATAGGGAGGGGCGGGCCACTTCGGCAGGTGTCAGGGGAGTCTGGTGATCCAGGATCTTCTAGAGTGTCTACACAGATGCTGTCAGCCAATGGATCGGGGTCATGTTCTTTTCCAAAAGGACCGTGGCCTTGGCATAGCAGGCCTGCCCTGGTGGGAGTGTCACCGTCTTTGGCTGAGGATCAGAGCACAGGACTCCCACCATCTGAACTAGGCTTCGACGGGGTCACTCTGGCTGTGCGCTGAGAGCTGGGCAGAAGCCGGGCTGGTGTGTGTGCCCAATAAGTGGCTGGTGCCTGGCCAGGGTGCTAGCAGGGTTCGGGTTGGCATCCCCCAGGATCTGGTTTTTGCTTTTTGCTTTGCTCTCCCTCTCCAGCCAGCATCTATCAGATGTCCACCCTCTTGTGCCACCGTGATGGCTCTACTTAGGAAGGGGCTGCCCACCCAGGACGCGGCAGGCCAACACCGGCCAGCTGCTGCTTTGCTCTGCTCAGTCAGTATGACTCCTGCTATCTGACTTCCCACCTGCCCACCCTCTGGCCCTGCCCTGCCCTGGCGACCCGGCTGTGGCCAAGTTCAAATACAGACTAGCTGTTCTGGGGCCCATGGTGCTCTCTTCTCTAGAGCCTGGTATAGGAAACTGAAAGGAGGTACCTATAGAAACCTGGGATAAACTTAGTTTAGCTAGTCTCTGTGCCTCAGCATAACCATTTTTGCTTAGACTTTACCCCGACACGCTTTGAATCTCGCACAGGTTAGACACAGATAAATTTCCAATAGGCAGGTTTTAGGAAGCGTTCAGACATTCTACTGCAGGCCGAGCTGGCAGTCTACCCCACCCCCCTGGCAATTCTCCATCAGTTGCAAAACAAGAACAGCCAGACAGCCCAACCATGCAATGCATGGTCTAGCAGAGTAATCTCTAAGAAACTTTCGGGTCCCTTAGCTGGCTGAAGCCATAGAAATAATAATAAGTCCACCTTTCTGCTAAAGAAGATGGTGGATCGGAAACGTCTGACAAGACTCTTGCAGGGAAACCCCTCCTCCCGTTTCCTCCCATCTAGTCCACCACCATGGCAGCAATTATGGGACTAACTCACCCATCTGCCTGCTGTCCATCACCTGGTGTCAGCACCTGCACTTACCTGCCCCTCCGTGATGATGTGCAGCAGACCGCCACCCAATCACTTTAATGACCTTCCCCCAGCCAAGGGAAACGGTTAAAAGGACTCAACCATGAGCTGCCATTTTGCTGTGTGTGTGCCTTCTTTTGAGAAATGCCTGTTCACGTACTTAGTCCACTTTTAAATGGGATTTTTTTCTGTTCAGTTGTTTTGAGTTCCTTGTGTATTCTGGATATTAGTCCCTTATTGAATGAATGTTTTGCAAGAATTTTTTCTGATTCAAGAGTTTGTCTCTTTATTCTGTTATTGTTTCCTCTGCTGTGTAGAAGCTTTTTAGTTTAATTTAGTCCCATTTGTCTATTTTTATTTTTGTTGTCTACGCTTTTGAGATCTTAGCCATAAAATCTTTGTCTAGACCAATGTCCCTGTAGTGTTTCCCCTACATTTTCTCGTAGTAGTTTTATAGTGTTGGGCCTTTCATTTAGGTTTTTAATTCATTTGGAGTTGATTTTTTGTATACAGTGAGAGATAGGAGTCTGGCTTCATTCTTCGGCATATGAACATTCATTTTTCTCATCACCATCTATTGAAAAGAGAGACCATTCCCCAGTGTTTGTTCTTGGCAGCTTTGTGGGAAATAACTTGGCTACAAATATGCGGATTTATTTCTGGGTGCTTTATTCTATTCCATTGGTCTATGTGTCCATTTTTATACCAAGACCTTGTTGTTTTACTTACTATAGCCTTGTAATATATTTTGAAGTCAGGTAGTGGGATACCTCCAGCTTTGTTCTTTTTGCTCAGGATTATTTTGCCTATTTGGGTTCTTTTTCGTTCCATGAAAATTTTAGAACTGTTTTCTTCTGTGTATGTGAAAAATGACATTGGTATTTTGATGTGGATTGCATGGAATCTGAAGATTGCTTTGAGTAGTATGATTATTTTAATATTAATTCATGAGCATGAATGACTCTCCATTTGTTTACGTCCTCTTCAACTTCTTTCATCTGTGTTTTGTAGTTTTTCTCATATGGGTCTTTCATCTTTTCGGCTAAATGTATTACTAGGTGTTTATTACTCTTGGTAGCTTTTGTCGGTGAAATGGTCTTTTTCATTCTTTCCAGCTGTTTCACTATTGGTGTACAGAGATGATACTGATTTTTGTATGCTAATTTTGTACCCTGTAACTTTATCGAATTTGTTTATTAGATATCTGAGTTTTTTTGTGGAGTCTTTCGTTTTTTCTAAATATAAGATCACGCCACCTGCAAAGAGGAACAATTTGACTTTCTGTTTTTCAACTTGGATGCCCTTTATGTCTTTTTCTTGTCTGAGTGCTCCGGCTAGGACTTCCAATACTACGTTGAATAGGAGCAGTGAAAGTGGGCATCTTTGTCTTGTTCTAATTTTTGGATGAAAGCCTTTCAGTCTCCCTTCAGGAAGATATAGGCTGTCAGTTTGTCATACATAGCCTTTATTATTTTGAAGTACATTTCTTCTTTGCCTAGTTTCTTGGGAGTTTTTATCATGAAGGGATGCTAAATTTTATCAGATGCTTTTTCTGCATCCATTGAGATATCACATGGTTTTTGTCCTTCATTCTAACGTGATAGATCACAATTATTGATTTGCTTATGTGGAATCATGCTTACATAGTTGGGACAAATCCCTCTTGATCATGGTGTATTATCTTTTTGATGTGCTATTGGATTCGGTTTGCCAGTATTTTGTTGACTTGCTAGTATTTTGTTGAGGATTTTTGTGTTTATGTTAATCAGGGATATGGGAGCCTGTAGTCTTTTTTTGTTGCGGCTTTGTCTGGTTTTGGTATTAGGGTAATGCTGGCCTTGTAGAACGAATAAGGGAAAATTCACTTCTCCTCAACTTTTTAGAATAATTTGAGACAAATTGGTCTTGGTTCTTCTTTATCTTTATAAATTTGTTACAAATCTTTTTCCATCCATTTCCTTTCACGTACTTTCTCTATGTGTTTTTACAGACGAAGTGAGTTTCTTGTAGATAGCATACAGTTGGCTCATGTTTTTATTTTTCAAATTCACTCAATCTGTACCTTCTAAGTGGAACGTTTAATCCATTTACATTCAAGGTTATTATTGGTATGTGAAGAGTTATTCCTGACATTTTGTTAATTATTTTGTTTTTTTTCCCCTATATTTGCTTTTTTTCTCTGTTATTGTTTATCACTATGATCTGGTGGTTTTCTGTAGTGGTAACATTTGAGTCGTTTCTCTTCCTCATTTGTATATTTGTTCTACCAGTGAGTTTTATATTTTTGTGTGTTTTCATGATGGTGTTTTTGCTTCCAGGTGTTGAACTCCCTTAAGCATTTCTTTTAAAACCCGTCTAGTGATGATGAATTCTCTCAAATTTTGCTTGTCTGCAAGATTTTATTTATGTTTCATTTATGAAGGATAACTCTGCTGGGTATAGTATTATTGGCTAGTAGTTCTTTTTCCTTCTGCACTTTGAATATATCATGCCATTCTCTCATGGCCTGTGAGGTTTCTGCTTAGAATTCCACTGTTATCTGATGGGAATTTCCTAATATATGGCTTTTCTCTTGATGTTTACAGAATTCTCTTCTTGTCTTTGACTTTTGACCATTTGACTAAAATGTGTCATGGAGAAGGCTTTGTTGAGCTGTATTTTTTAGGGGATCTCTGAGCTTTATCTGGATATCTAAATCTCTTGCTAGACTTGCAAAGTTTTCAGCCATTATTTTGTTCAATATGTTTTCTATGTCTTTGGGCTTCTCCTCACCTTCTGGAACACCCAAAATGCAAATATCTGGCCTCTTCATGGCGTCCCACATGTCAAGGAGATTTTGTTCATTATTTATTACTGTTTTTGTTGACTGGATGATTTCAAAAGATCTGTCTTCAAGTTCTGAAATTCTTCTGCTTGATCTCATCTATTGTTGAAGATCTCGAATAAATTTTAAAAATTTATTCATTGAATTCTTTAGTTCTAGGATTTGGTTTATCTTTGGCGAATTTCTCAGTCATAGCATGAATTGTTCTTCTGATTTCTATGTGTTGTTTATCTGTGTTCTCTTGTATCTCACTGAGCACCTTTAAAATGATTATTTTGAATTTTTTATCAGCATTTCATAAATTTCTTTTTATTAGAGACTTGCTGGAGAATTACTGTGTTCCTTTGGAGGTGCCATTGCCGTTCCTTTAGAGGTGTCATATTTTCTTGCTTTATCATGTTTCTTTTGTTCTTATGTTGATATCTGCACATCTGGAGTAACAGTTGCTTCTTCCATTTTTTTGAATTCGCTTTCATAGGGGAAGACTTTTTCCTAAAGATGTGTCTATGGTGTTGGTGAGTAGGGCACACTGACCTTGACTCTAGGTGCATGCAGTAGTATAGTCTCCATATGATTTCTTCAGCTGCAGACAGCATCAGTGGTGTCTGTGATTTCCTCAGTGGCTTAGGATGTGCTTGTGAGTATAGCCTGTGGTGAGGTTTTGCTGGGGCTGGAGACATCAGATGGGTCCGTTCTCAGGTTCCAGTGGGGACAGGGGTGGGCTGAGTGTGCCTGCCCTTGGGCAGCATACGGGTGACAGTTTTCCTGAGCTCAAGCAGACCAATTCTTGGGCCTCCAGGCGGCTTGCCTAGGTGCCAGCAGTGGCGGTGGAGGCCAGGACGGTAGGGGGTCTTTGGGTCTCTGCATCAGGCTAGCATGGGTGATAGCCATGGTGGTGGTGGGACAACCCTTGGGTTTCCAGGTGTCATGTCTTATCACGTTAGTGATGGCTGTTATGAACTAGGCAGGCCAGACCCCAGGTGGGGGGCATGTGGGGGTGCCAGTGACGATGATATTGGCAGGGTCTGTCCTTGGATACTGAGTGAGTCTGTCCTCCGGCCTCCAGGAAGAGAACACAGACAAAAGTGACGACGGATGAGACAGATGAATCCCAGGTCCCTGGACAGTGTGCTTGATGGGGAAGGGGAGGTGGAGCTAGGCCAAGTGAGGCTGTCCTTAGAACCCTTGATGGTGCTCGTGGGCACAGGCTGTGGTAGGCAGGGTCGGGTGATCCCCAGGCCCCATGGGATAGTGTTTGAGTGGCAGCAGTCATCTTGGCAGTAAGTGGGGAGCGCCCACCCTTAGGGCATGTGCAAGGGTGCTACAGCCCTGTTGCAAGGACTGTGTGTGAGGGGGGTGCTCTCAGTGGCAACAGCTGCAGGAAGGCAGCTTTCTGGATCCGGGCAGCATTTGCTTTAGCCTCTGCTGACAATGGCCACCATGGCCACAACAGCAGCAGCAGAGAGAGCCAGTCCTCACAGCACATTCAAATGGGCGCGGGGGTAGGCTTGATGTCAGTGGCATGAACTTGGGTGCCTGAGGGCAGCAGTGGTGGTGGTGGAGAACGGGTCAGGAGAACTTGTTCTCAGGGTGCATACAAATGCACTGTGGTCCTGCCGCTGAGGCGGGCAGGGATTCTGTCAGTGGCAACGGCCTCAGCTAGGCGGGCTTCGGGCTTTGGGGAGCAACTGGAGCTCCCTTTGTCCTGGGGGCAGCCTTCCGGTATGTCCCATCACTGCTTCCTGTAGTGTCCTGTCACTCTGGCTAGGTCCAAGTGCAGCCCTCTGGGTAGAGGCAGGGGGATGTCACTGGGGCCCTGAGGATGCAGAGACTGTCAGGCCCCAAGGCAGGATGCAGTCTGGTGGAGGCTACGCTCTAAAAAGGGTGCTGTGTGTTGTAACTGCTAAACACTCAGTGTGGTGGGATCCCGCACGAGTGCCCTCTCTGGAGCCATGCTGTCACTTGGGCTCCAGGCAGTTCCCTGTGCTAGACTCAGGGACCTGCGGGGAGGGAGGGTGGTCTCCCGTAGTAGGTTTGCAGGAGTTTGGTGGGAATTTGGACCACTGGGAATGTGAGCCATTCCGCTCACTGGGGAGGCTCTTCCTGGCTCCCAGCTGATCCTGGCTGAGCTGGTTGCTTTGCTTCCCTCACCTTCTGTGCCTTGGGGGTTTCTTGTCACTTTGCTGAATTCCAGGGTTCTCTTATATGAGGGGTGATTTCCTACTTGTTATTTTTTTCTTTGTGGAGGGGCTGAGTGCCAGAGGCCTTTAGTCGGTCGTTTTCTTTTTTTAAGAGACGATGTCTCCCTTGGCTGGGCATGGGGTGGTTGCTCACGCCTGTCATCTCAGCATTTTGGGAGGCTGAGGCAAGAGGATTGCTTGAGCCCGAGTTCGAGACCAGCCTAGGCAACTAGAGAGAACTTGTCGCTACAAAAAAATAAAACAAAGAGTCAGCCAGGTGTGGGGGCGTGTGCCTGCAGTCCCAGCTCCTCAGGAGGCTGAAGTGGAAGTGTCACCTGAGCTCCGGAGGGGGAGGTCGAGACTTTAGTGAGCTATGATCATGGCGCTGTATTCCAGTCTAGGTGACACAGGGAGACCCTGAAAAAAAAAGAGAGACAGTATCTCCCTCTGTCACCCCGGTTGGAGTGCAAGTGTTGCCATAATAGCTCACAGAAGCCGACAACTTCTGGTATCAAGTCATCCTCCTGCCTCAACCTCCCAAGCAGCCGAGACTATAGGCATTTGCCACCACATCCAGCTAAGTTTTGATTTTTTTTTTAGAGACAGGGTCTTGAGCTCCTGGCGTCAAGCACTCCTCCCACCTCGGGCTCCCAAAGTACTAGAATTGATTGTGGGCATGAGCCACTGAGCCTGGCCTAGTCTGCCATCTTGAAGCTCCATCTCTCACTATGGTTTTGATTCGCATTTCCCTAACGAATGATGACGCTAAGCATTTTTTATGTGACTGTTGGCCAACTCTATGTCTTCTCTGGTGAGATGTTTATTTAGTGTTGTCTATTTTTGAGTTTTTAAATTTGTTGTGCTTCTAATTATTGGTGTGTTGTAAGAGTTCTGAATACAAATCATTTATCAAACATGCGATTTGTAAATATTTTCTCCCAGTCTGTGTTTTTTTCTTTTCGTTTTCTTACTGTTATCTTTTGAAGCACAAAATCTTTAAAATTTTAATGAAGCTCAATTCATCTTTTTTTTTCTTTTATAGAGAGTGCTTTTGATGTTGTATCAAGAATGGTCTGCCTAACTCAAGCTAAGTTTTTTTTTGCTAAGTTTTCTTCTAGAAATTTTAAATTTTTAGCTCATGTATTTAAGTTTATGATCCATTTTGAATTAAGTTTAGTTTATAGGATGAAGGGTCTAAATGAATTCATTTGCATATGGATATCCCAGTGTTCCAGTACCATTTGTTGAAAAGACTATCTTTCCGTGTTGAGTGCCTTGGCACAGTTTGTCAAAAATCAGCTGATCCTAAGTGAAATAATGGGCTCTTAGTTCTACTTTATGGGTCCTATTCTTATGCCTGGCCCACATTATCTTGATTGTAGTAGCTTTATAATAAGGGTTTTTTTTTTTAATTAAAAAAAAACTTTTTAAGGTGGGGTCTTAACTCTGTTGCCCAGGCTGGAGTGCAATGGCATGATCATGGCTCTCAGCAATCTTGACCTCTGGGCTCTGGTGACCCTTCTGCTTCAGTCTCCTGTAGCTGGGACCACAGGCATGTGTTACCACGCCTTTTGATTTTTTGTAGAAACCAGGTACCACTATGTTGCTCAAACTGGTCTGTAGTAAGCTTTGAAGGTGAATAGTGTAAGTTCTTCAATTTTGTTCTTTTTAAATAATGTTTTATCATGGGTCCTTTGCATTGCCATATGAATTTTCCAGTTAGTCGATTTCTACAAAATAGTTCTACTGATTTTGATATGGATGACATTGAACACACAGTTCAATTTGGGGAGAATCATCATCTCAACAAATTTAGTCACCAATCCATGTGAATGGACTCTTTTGCCATTTATTTACATTTTATTTAAATTATCTTAGCAATGTTTCATAGCTTTAGTGTACAAACTTTGCATTTCTGCAGTTAAATTTAGCCCTACATCTTTTGATATCACTGTAACTGCAATTTTAAATTTCATTTTTCAGATTATTTGCTTTTAGTATATGAAGTATAATTAGTTTTTGTATATTAACCTTGCATCTTGAACTCATATGTTAGTTCTAGCAGGATGTGTGTATTTGTGTGTGTGTATTCCTTAGGCTTTACTATTTATAGTAGAAAGTTTTATGTCTCTTCTACTCTGGATGCCTTTATTCATTTTCCTTGTCTAAATGTACTGGCTAGAACTGCCTGTACAATGTTGAATAGAAGTGGTGAGGATAGACATCTTTGCTTTGTTCCTGATTTTAGGGAGAAAGTCTTTTGTGTAGAAAGTTAGCAACAGGTTTTTCATAGATGACCTTAATCAGGTTGAGAAGTTTCTTTTCTATTCCTTCTGTGTTGAGAGGCTTTTTTTTTTTTTTTAAATCATGAGCGGTTAGATTTTGTCAAATGCTTTTTTCTGCATCTATTAAGATGATCATGTGGGTTTTGTTCTTTATTCTATTGATATGATGTATCACATTAATTGATTTTCAAATGTTAAACCAACCTTGTATTTCTGGGACAAATGCCACTTGGTCATGGTGAATAATCTTTTTATATATTGTTGGATTTGGTTTGCTAATATTTTGTTTAACAATCATACATCTATATTCATGAGAAATATTGATCTATAGTTTTATTTTTTCTTGTGCTATCTTGTCTGGCTTTGGTCTTAAGGCAATTCTGCCTAAAAATAGAAAAAGTTTGTAAAGGATTGGTATTATGTCTTCTTTAGATAGTTGATAGTATTCATTATTGAAGACTAGGCTTTTCTCTAGTTCATTTTTTTTTTTCCTGAGTCGGAGTCTCACTCTGTTGCCCAGGCTGGAGTGCGGTGGCATGCTCATGGCCACCGCTGCCTCGACCTGCTGGGCTCTGGCGATCCTTCCGCCTCAGCCTTCCAAGTAGCTGGAACTAGAGGCATACACCACTACACCCAGTTAATTTTTTGATTTATGGTGGAGATGAGGTCTCACCACGTTGCTCAAGCTGGTCTCAAACCTTTGGACTCAGGTAATCCTCTCGCCTCCACCCCCCAAAGTGCTGGGATTACAGGCATGAGCCACCAGGCCCAGCTACTAGTTCAAATTTTTATTTTTAATGAATGATATTAGCCAGTGTTCTCCAGAGAAATAAAATCAACAGGAAACATATAAGAGGGGGATGATTATGAGAACTGGCTTGCTCATGACGGAGGCTGAGAAGGTCTACAACCTGCTGTTTGCGAGAGGCAGAGCAAGGAAAGTGAGTGATGCAATTTAGTTCGAAGCTAAAAACCTGAGAACTGGGGAGCTGCTGGTCTAGTGCTGGAGTCTGAGGACCCAGGAATCCGGAGCTCTGATGTCTGAAGGCAGCAGCAGATTGAATGTTTAGGCACCAGACAAGAGAAAGACTGCCCTTGCTGTGCCATTCTGTTCTATTCATAACAGATTAGAAGATGCTCACATACATGGGCGAGGGCAATCTCTTTACTCAATCTTATTTAACTGCCAATCTCTTCGAGAAACACGCTCACAGACACATCCAGAAATGATGTTTTGCTAGCTATCTGGGTGTCTCTTGGACCAGCTGAGTGGACGCAAATTGCAGGTCTATTTAGATTTTCTGTCCTCTTGAGTCAATTTTGGTAATTTGTGTTTTCCTAGGAATTTGCCCACTTCACCTAAATTGTCTAATTTATGGGCATAAAGTTGTTCACAGTTTCCTCCATAATCCTTTAAAATGTGTATTTGGTGGCAATGCTCCCTCTTGCATTCCTGATCCCGGCAATTTGTCTTTTTTTCCTGATTAGTCTCGCTAAAGATTTATCAACTTTGTGATCTCTCAACTGAATAAACTTTTGGTTTCACTGATTTTTCTCTTTCTATTTCACTGGAGTCTGCTTTCCTCTTTATTATTTATTTCCTTCCATTTGCCTTGGATTTAGTTTTCTCTTTGCTTTTTAAGGAGGAAGCCGAATTAATTAATTTGATACTGTTTCTCATTTTTAATATGTGATTAAAGCTATGTATTTTTCTCAAAGCACTGCTTTAGTGCTGCTCATGAATTTTTATATGTTTTGTTTTCATTCAGTTAAAATGTTTTTTAATTTTTAATTTTTTTCTTCGGTCCATGTGTTATTTCAAAGTGTGATGTTTAATTTTCAAATATTTGGAGGATTCCCCAAATTCCTTTTTATTGCTTATTTCTAATTTATTTCTGTTGTGATCAGAGAGCATACTGAAAGGGTAAACTGAGGCAAGGTGGGCCAGTGCTGGTACCATGGGAATAATGCAAGATTGCAACCAAGGAAGAAGGAAGTAAAGCTGATTATTCATCTTTCACAGGCTGTTTCCAAGTGCAAATGTGGGCCAAGAACTGTGTATATTTAAGCGCCTGTGGGGTAAGGGGGTTTTGGGCTCAGAGGGGTCTGGGCCAAAAAGAATGTCCAGGGTTTCAGGTCTCTGATGTTGACTGAAGCCACATGAGTCTTACATCTTGATGTTGCTAGACATTAGTATCTCATGCCTTTGGGTAGTGGGCCAGATGGCAGGAGACAGGGGGAGGGGTTTTTCCTGCAAGAGACCTTTCAGACATTTCCAATCCATAAGCTCCTTGTCAAAAAGGTGGTCTTATTATCATTTCTATGGCTTCAGTCAGCTTAGGGGTGATCTTTGACCTTTCACCTTTTGTCAAGGAACCTGAAAGTTTCTTAGAGATTATTATGCTAAACCACGAGTTGAAAGGTTGGATTGTCCTTGTCTGGAATTTGATGGAGATTTGCTGAGGAGGTGGGATAGGCTGCTAGCTTGGCCTGCAGTAGAATGTCTGAAAGCTTCCTAAAACCTGCCAGACCTGCCTACTGGAAATGTATCTATCTATGTCTAACCTGTGCTAGATTCAAAGCGTGTCTAAGCAAAAATGGCTGAGGCAAAATGTGAACTATGTTTATTCTAAGTTTCTTGGGGTCCCTCCTTTCACATACTTTGTATAATTTCAATCTTTTTAAATGAATTGAGACTTGTTTAAAAATACAACCCATCCTTAAGAATGCTCCATATATGCTGAACAAGAATGTGTATTCTGCTGTCATTGGGTGGGTATTTGACAGATGCTGGTTAGGTGAAATTGGTTGCTAGAGTTGCCCTCTAAACTCTTATGGATTTGTCTAGTTATTCAATTTGCTATTGATAGTTGGGTACTGAGGTCTCTAACTATAATTATTGATTGTAGCTCTATTATGTTTACTGCTTGTATGGTATATCTTTTCCTATTCTTTTACTTTACATGTTTGAATCCAAGACATGTTTCTTGTATATAGCATATTGCTGGATGAAAAAAATCCAGTCTGACAACCTCTGCCTTTTTATTGAGGTGTTTTATCCATTTACATTTAATGTAATTGTTGATATGGTCGTATTTATGTCTTCCGTGTTGCCATTTGTTTTCTACATATTCTTGCCTTTTTTCTTCTGTTTCTCCTTCTCTTTCTTTTGTGTTAAACAGATAATTTTTAGCATACTAATCCCTTTGTTGGTTTTTTAAAATCTATTTTTTAAACTATTTATTATTTGATGTTTTCTTTTAGTGACTGCTACAGGGATTACAATATGCTAATTTGTCACAACCTACTTCAAATTAATACTAATTTAGTTAATATAAAACATAGAATGTTTGCTCCTATATAGTTCCATTTCCTCCTCCCTCCTTTATGCTATTGTCATATATATATTACGTGTGTGGGTGAGTGTGTGTTATAAGCTCAACAATAGTGTTATTGTTTTTCACAGTTTTACATCTTCTAAAGGAATTTGTTTTTGGGGGGGAGCAGGTAATCTTACCCCATCACCCAGGATGTGGTAACTCATCACAGCCTTGATCTCCTGTGTTCACAACTCATCACAGCCTTGATCTCCTGTGTTCAGGTGAACTTTCTACCTCAGCCTCCAAAGTAGCTGGGACTACAGGCACATGCCACCATGCCTGGATAATTTTTTGTTTTTGTAGAGATGAGGTCTTGCTATATCATCCAGGTTGCTCTCAAACTCCTGGGATCAAGCAATCCTCTTGCCTTGGCCTCCCAAAGTGTTGGGATTACAGACTTGATCCACTATACCCAGCCGGAAAATATTTTTTAAAAATATAGTCTTTTTTCCACATGTTTACATTTTCTGGTGCTTTTTATTTATTTGCATTGACTCAAATCTGGTGTTATTTCTTTTTAGATTAAAGAACTTCCTTTAGTGTTTTTTTGTGTTTTGTTTTTTTGAGTCAGGGTCTCACTCTGTTGCCTAGGCTGAAGTGCAGTGGTATGATCACAGCCTCACCCTCCTGAGCTAGGGTTATCCTTCCACCTCAGCTTCCTGAGTAGCATGGTGTGCCACCACGCCTGGCTAATTTTTTTATTCTGTAGAGACAAGGTCTTGCTATGTTGCCCAGGATGGTCTCAAACTCCTGGGCTCAAGCAATCCTCCCACCTCCGCCTCCCAAAGTGCCAGGATTACAGGCATGAGCCAACGTGCCCAGTCACTTCACTGTTTCTTTTAAGGCAGGTCTGCTAGCAACAAATTATCTATTACGGCTTGTTTGAGAATGTCTCCATTTCACTTTCATTTTATGAAGAATAGTTCTGGTAGATATAGAATTCATAGTTGACAGCTTTCTTTCCTTCAGCACTTTGAATATGTCACTCCACTCCCTTCTGGCCTCCATGATTTCTGATGAGAAGGCATTCACTCATCATAGTGTTGTTTCCCCTGTATGTGATGAGTCATTTTTCCCTTGCTGCTTTCAAGATTTTCTCTGTTTTTCAACAATTTCACTGTGATGAGTCTAGGCTAGAACTCTGTGTTTATTCTACTTGTGGTTTATGAAGCTTCCAAAATGTATCATATTTTTCATCAAATTTGGAAAACTTTTGCCATTATCTCTTCATAATTCTCTCTTTTCATTCTCTGTGATGTTGTGAAATATATATATGGTCTTCATTCCCTTTCCTGACATACAGCTTCTCAAATCTTTGGAATTGCTGGAGTAATGATGAGTGTCATTTGTATACTAACGACTGGTGGTTGGCAGTCCCTAGGTAGTTTTAGGGTGAGGCTGGTCACAGGGAAAAGGTATGATTAGAAGGTTGGGAACCCCATCCCCAGTGTCCAAGGACAGGAGAGGGGACTCATTGTTAAGTTAATCAGCAATGGCCAGTGATTCAATCAAGCTTACCTATGTAATGAGGCTTGCATAAAAACCCACAAGGATTGGATCTGAAGAACTTTTGGATAACAGAACACATGGAGGTTCCCAGAGGTGGTGTGCCTGAAAATGGCTTGGAAGCGCTACAGCCCTCTCATATCTCACCTTATGCACCTCTTCCATCTGGCTGCTTCTTGTATCCTTTGTAATATCATCCATAATAAATAAGTAAATGTAAGTAAAGCTTCTCTCTGAGTTTTGTGAGCCACTCTACCACATTGAGCCCAAGGAGGAGGTCATGGGAACCCTTGATTTATGGCTGGTTGTTCAGAAGTTCGGGCCACAATCTATGCTTGCTACTGGCATCTGAAGTTGGGAAAAGTTCTGTGGTTCTGAGCTCTCAACCTGTGGGATCTAATGCTGTCTCCAGATAGTGTCAGAATCAAATTACTGATGGGAAAGTTAAACACTGTAAAATACCTACAGAGGTGTGTTCTGAGCCAAATATGAGTGGTCATGGCTTACAATACAGTCTCAAGACATCTTGAGAATATGTGTCCAAGGTAGTACGGCTACAGTTTGGTTTTACACATTTTAGGGAAACAGAAATTACAGGCAGACATAAATCACTACACGTAAGGTACACACTGGTTCAATCTGGAAAGGCAGAACATCTTGAAGCAGGGAAAGGACGGTGTTTTAAGTAGGGTGGTGCTTTCAGGTTATTCAATGTTATTGACAGTTGGGTACTGAAATCTCCAACTATAATTATTGATTGCTTATCCTTTCAATTTCCTTACATTTTATTTTTATTTTTGAGACAAAGTAAGAAAAAAAAAAACCTGAGTATTTCCACTCATTTTTTTCTGCTTGGCAATTGGTTGAAAGAGGTAATTTGTCTAAAGAATTTTAAGTCAGTAGAAAGAAATGCTTGAGTTAAGATAAGGGGGATTGTGGAAGTTAAGGTTCTTGTTACCCAGATGAAGTTTCTAAGTAGCAGGCTTCAGAGAGAATAACAGTAGATGTCTCTTTGGGGCCTTAAAAGGTATTACACTCTTAAATATCTCCTGAATCTGGTAGAGAACTAGGAAAGGAGATTCTCCACAGATGCAAATTTTGCCAAGAGATAATTGTGCAGAGATATTCCAAAACATTTCAAAGAAATACATTTTGGGGTAAAATATTTGTATTTTCTTTAGGGCCTGCTATCAGTCATGTGTTGCTATATATACTAGACTCAGATTGGAATTTTGCATTTTATTGTCACAGAATCTGTTTTGTCAGTCTTATGACTTCTAATTTTTTTTTTTTTTTTTTGAGTTGGAGCCTCACTCTGTCGCCCAGGCTGGAGTGCAGTGACATGCTCATGGCCACCGCAGCCTCAACCTGCTGGACTCAGGTGATCCTTCCGCCTCAGCCTTCCAAGTAGCTGGAACTACAGGCACATGCCACCATGCCTGGATAATTTTTTGATTTATTGTAGAGATGAGGTCTTGCCAGGTTGCCCCGGCTGTTCTTGAACCCATGGGCTCAGGCAATCCTCTCACCTCAGCCTCCGAAAGTGCTGGGATTATAGACGTGCGCCACCGTGCCCGGCCAAACTATTTTAATATTAATCCTAGTCAGCTGGGCATAAACTCCAAAAGGCAGGGAGTATAACAAGATGTACTTTACCTCCTTTGCTGCCATATCCTGGAATTTAGTTTTTCAGGGTTCCCTTGTCCCAGAGGGGATCTGTTTAGCCAGTTGGGGGCTTAGAGTCTTATTTTGGGTTTACAAAATTGAATTAGAGGACACCCAGCTGGTATCCATTGTAGAACTGACTGCTATCTTGGTGTGTGAGGATAAATCCCAACACATCTGTAGTCACAGGAAGTGTTCTGTGTTGTGAAAGTATAGTAGGAAAAGCTGAGTTGGTTTCTTCCTACATTATACATTTTTTTCTCTCTCTTTCCTCATATCCCTGTTTGTTCAATGCTGCCCCATATGCCTTTAAGGCTCTGTCCATTTTTATTCATTCTTTTCTCCCCCATTGTTTTCAGACTGAATAATTTCTACTGATCTATCTTCAAGTTTTTAAATTCTGTCTCCTGGTCACTTCCATCTCGGTGTTGAGTCCCTCCTATAAGATTTTCATTTCGGTTATTGTTGTTTTCATTCCTAGAATTTCCTTTTTTAAAAAACAAATAAGTAATTTCTATCTCTGTTGATATTCTCTACTTTTCTGAGTACTTGTCGTCATGCTTTTTAAAAATTTTTTGGAAGTCAGTTACCTTTAGTTTTAAAAATATGTACATATTTACAATAGCTGCTTTGGTATTCTTGTCTGCTAATTCCAGTATCTGGGCCCTCTTCGTTTCTGAAAGGACCAAGATGAGTTAATATACCCAATGAGCAGCCATTTTAACACTGCCTTGTTCTGTCATAACCTCTTAACAGCCCTTACTTATCAGCCCTTCATGAGCTTCTCAATACAGATCCCATTAACATGGCGACCATGGTGACTGACTTACCCATCTGCCTACTGTCTACCACCTGATGTCAGTATTTGCGCTTATTTGTCCTCTTCCTGATGACATGAAATACACCATCACCCAATCATCTTAAAGACCTGCTCCCATCAAAGGGAGGATTTAAAAGCGTTCAACTTCAAGCGGCCATTCGCCATTGCTTTGCTAAACTGTGGTGGGGTCACATGGCTCTCTGCGCTATGGCCGCCATGTTTCTTAGCTTTGGCTCCCTCCCCTACCCTGGGAAGGCGAATCTCCTGTCTCTCTCCAATTTACTTTCCAAATAAACTGTATTTTCTGATCTAACTTCTGTGCAATTTTTTGCATCTTATGAATGACATCAGATCACAGACACCCTCCCAAACCCCCAAGGGTCTGACCTAACAGTTTGGAGGCCCTTACTGGAATTTTTAACCTAACGGTTTCCATTGACTTCTTTCCCCTTCCTTCTTAGTATTAATTATGGTCTCCTTTGCAGATCTCATAATTTATTGTTAAAAATAGTGTATTTTAAGATGATATATTATAGCAACTCTGGATTCTGAGTCAAGTGTGGCTGTTGTAGCTATTTGGCTGTTGCTTAGTAACTTGCCTGAACAAAACCTGTGGTATTTAGTTTACTATAGAATGCAACTGCAGGCTGGGCTTGGTGGCTCAGCCTGTAATCCCAGCACTTTGGGAGGCCGAGGTGAGTG
>NW_007067409.1:152344-170236 GCF_000164805.1 Carlito syrichta
CAGTGTGGGTGACAGAGTGAGACTCCAACTCAAAAAAAAAAAAAAGGAATGCAACTGCAGATGTTTCCACTCAGTTTTTAAAAATTCTTTGTTTCTAAGCCTGACCTCCTTGGGCTCATTCCCCTGTCTATATAGTTTACTGGTCAATGATTGTTAACGTGGTGCTAAAACACTTTGGGCAAGTAAGGCTTCCACCCTCTTCTGATGTATTAATGTGTACAGGTGGAGGAACACATTTAAAGCTCAAACAGCTTTCAAGTCTGCCTGCCTTTTTCTTTCATATCTCCTCAGCACATGGACGCCTCTTCATAGCCTGCAATGGTGGATAGCGTCGGTCCTCTCCGGTCTCTCCTGCTTGGATGCAAGAGCTGATCAAGGCTCCCTACTGCTGTGTCATTTTTCCACCACTCCCTGTTAAATTTCTGGCTATTCTGTGCTTGCCCCAATCAGAACCACAATCTCAGAACAGCTGAATGGATGATCCTTTCTGCTCATCTGCCACTGAGATGACTGAAAGTACCACTGGGTCTGGGGGTTTCCAGTACGCCACGCCAATCAAGACAGCTCCCCGCTGGCATCAGAGTTACTGGTGTTCATGACTCGACTTGTCTTGGGAGAACAGATCTGGGGTGGGAGATGGGAGAAGCCCCAGGCAAGAACACTACTGCCTCCATTGTTCTTATCTGATCTTCAGGAGTTTTTCATAAATACTCAGTTCTCATCTTGATGTGATTTACAGATTTCTGCAATGATTGCTTTGGACAATTTTGTCCAGTTTTATCACTGATCCTCACTCTGCTATACTGGAAAGTCCTGCCAGCATTGACTTTTTTGCTTTCTGGATTACAAAATATAGTTTATTTAGAAAGGGCGGGGGGAAGGAGATTCACCTCCCCGAAGTAGGGGAGGGAACCAAAGTTAAGAAATATGGCCTGGTTATAGCTCAATGAGCACATGGCCTGGCCAGAGTGAAACAAAACAAGGGCCCAGCATTGACTTTTCTTTTCTTTTTGAGCCAGAGTCTCATTCTGACACCCAGGCTGGAGTGCAGGGGTATGCTCATGGCCACCGCAGCCTCTACCTGCTGAGCTCAAGTAATCCTTCTGCCTCAGTCTTCCAAGTAGCTGGAACCACAGGTGTGCACCAACACGCCCAGCTATTTTTTTAATTTATTGCATAGGTGAGGTCTTGCCAAGTTGCCCAGCTGGTCTCAAATCCTTGGGCTCAGGCAATCCTCTTGCCTCCGCCTGTCAAAGTGCTGGGAATGACAGGTGTGAGTCACTGCAACTGGCTAGCGGTGACTTTTAAGGGCTCACATTTAAAGGTGCAGAATATCTGGAGGACATTGGAAGAACAGACCTTCTAGGAGGCAGATTTACTAAATTTGTAAGTGCTGACCACCCTTGAAAATGGAGGAGGAGGAACCTGGGTTACTCATCGATCCATTCATTTATCCATCCACCCATCCTTTCGTGTATCCAACCTTTCTCAAGTGTTCACTGTCTCAGGCCTGTGCTAGGATCTCAGAAATACAAACAGAAAAGCAACCTCATTCAAGAAAGACACATGGGAGGCAGGCAGGCAGGCAGTCACGGTGGTGTCCCAGCAGTAGCTCTGAGAGCATCTGCACAGGATCGGGATTGGCTGGGTGGCTTGGGGTGCAAGTGCAGGAGAGTTGGGTCCTCTTCTGGCTTTTTCTGCAGCTTCTCCACCCTTCCTCCCCCTCGCCTGACACTGCAGTCCTTACCTGGAGCCTGCTGCAAGCTGTATCTCTCATGTCTAACATGAAGCCCAGTTTGCTTTGGGAGGGATTGTCTTCCCCGCATCACATCACAAAACTCTAGACAGCAGTTCTTTATCTTCAGCTGAAAACTGTTTCATGCTCTGGCATAGTAAAGTGTCTGCAGACAGAGATAAGCTGTGTTTTCACATTTTTGTCTACAAAATTAATGATCTACAACTACAATAAAACCATCATCTCCTGTCACCAACGGGGATCACAGGACATTAAAAAAAAAAAGGCAACACAAAACCTCAATGGCAAAAGTGCAAATGTTTTTATTTTTCCTTTTTCTTCAATAGCATTTTCGTTTGTTGGTAATGTGGAATCGTAAAATGTTATTGTTGGAATGTTCCTAGGAGGTTTTCTAGCCCAAATCCTCTACTTTGCCAGCAAGGAGTCAGGAGATGTGACAGAGGGTGCCAGGTCAGTGGCTGCGGTGGGTCCAGGAGCTGGCCACTCCGTCATCGGCCTCGTTTTCGTCAGCTCCCCAAGAGTGAGTTTAAGTTCTCTGTCTAGGCAGGAAGACCCTAGCCCACTTCCTGAAAAGATGGCTGCAGGAAGTCCCCCCATCCCATCATCTCCAGGTGCTGCATCTGCACCTGCTGACTCGAGACCCTACTGCTTGCTCAGGACTCTCCTTCTGGAACCTTCCTTATGCTTCTCTCAGACTCATGGGGGCCTCTGAGGCAGGCTGACCCTTGACAAATGGGAGCCAGCATGCTGTACCGTTGTCAAAACACGAAAATGTTTGCATCCCAGTAGGTAAATAGCGGCTGCCTGAACCGTCGAGGTCCCTCCTCGGCAGCCTTGACTACCAAATAATCCAGCAGCTGAGGGGTTAACTCTGTCCAGTGGAGTATCTCCAGAATTCTGCTCCAGTCTGAGGCTGGCTTCTGTCCTAATACCCTTGGACTGTTAACTATTCTGGTATCTGTCCTGGTTAGGAGCAGGGCTCTGGAACCAGCCTATGTGGCCGAGCCCTGGTCCCTCTCCAGCCCTGTGACCAGGGACAGGTTGTTTAAACTCTCTAAGCCTGTCTCCCTGCCTACAAATGGGGTCACACCTCACAGGGCCGCTTTCAGACTCACACTAAAGAAGTGTCCTGCATTCTGTCTTGCTAGTTCTCACTGCTGGCCCAGACTTTCTCTCCCTGTCCCTGCATCACCAGCAAGAATGACCCAGGGCTTCCATCTTGTCCTTGTCACCAGGGCCTGCGAGAGGGCGGAAAGCAGGCTCTCCCTGAGGTCCTTTCTCTTGTCCCACGCTGGAGGAGCCATGAGCTTCTGGACCCTGGCCTCACCCTGTCAGAATGACAAATGCTTCTTCCTGTGCAGAGCCTCTGGCCTCACCCCCTTTGAGCCAGCGTCTGCCATCTACACTCTAACTATGGCCTCGGCCCAGCAGAGGTCTCTATGAGAACTGGGAAAAGGTGGCCCCTCTGGACAAGCATGCAACTTGGTGAGTGGACCACAGGCTGGATTTCAGGCTCTAATCATGCCCTTGTGCAGTTCACATCCTATCCAACTGTGTATGCCATTCCTGCTGGCCGCACTCAGGAGCATTTAAGAGAAGTATCAAGAGATTTGCAAACACTGGAGCACGTACAGGAACAGTTAACTGTAACCATCAGTCCGAGCTTTGCTTTAAAACCAAACAGCATGACTCATAAGGTTTCCCAAACCCTTAATATGTATGATACCCATTTGTTGAGAGCCCACTCTGTGGCGGACTCTGAAGATACAGGCATGACCAGGACCTGAATTTAGTCCCCGAGGGGTCTGGAGTCCAGGAGAGAGAGGCAGCGGCACAGAGCTGGAGCTCCAGCCCTGGGCTTGTCAGGCCTCCGCGCTGGGGTCAAGGGCAGAAGGCTCTTCTGGGGCCGAAGTTGAGAGGGAGGGAGTGGCGTTGGGCGGGAGGGACCAGTGCTCCTGTTGTCCAGGCCTTCCTGGCAGGGCTGGCCTTTGCTGACCTCAGCTCCTCTGGTAGAGAAACACAGTTCTCAACACCACCACCTGCACTGACTCAGAAACCACCAGCAAATACCTTCCTTCTTGGAGAGGCGGAGGCCAAACCCTGATGTCTCAGCCCAGTTGGCCACCTGGGACAGCACGCTCTCCGCACAACTTTGCAAGCGCAGCGTGGCCATCCGGCCTCACACTCGACCTGTGCAGGGTTTGCAGACGCTGGCTCGTTCCTAGAACAGAATCACCTTTTGTACGGTATGAATGTAAAAGTTGCATTTAAAAGGCACCAGCTGTGGTCCTACCCAGGTTTATTCATATGGGACCTTCACTGGGTCAACTTAATACTTAACTACTGCTTATTATCCCATCAGTCTACGGGGACAACCCATGATCTAATTGCCCGGCATTTATGTTGCCTGGTAACCACAAATAGAGAATAATGGTCCTTAAAGGGGCAGCGTGGAATTTCATGCCCCTGCAGTGAAGTACACTCCGTTTCCCAGAGCACCCTGTGTTTTTTAATTCAGTGAATACAAATGTGTAATGAATAATTAATTATGTGCTTGGAGGCACAAGAGCTACCTACTTTTGAATATTCATTAGTGGCATTATTAATTCACTGGAAATCCCAGGGAGGAATGGGCTAGGCTTTTAGCCTAGCTGGAGGACTTAAAGATAATGCGTTTGCAACCCGCGCAAACTTTTTTAAAGCCGACTTTTCTTTGGGAGATGCTTTCTGGGTAATTTTCCTCTTTTAAGAACCTTTCGCCACGGCCCGGGATCCCCGAGGAGCCGGTGGGACGCGGAGACCCTCAGTGACCATGAAAAAAAAGCCCCCTCGGGGACTCCCGCCGGGAAAGTCCATGAATAGCCGGCCTGCCTGGCCTCCCACGGCCGGGTGGTGGCCTCAGGGCAGCGAGGGGCCTGGCCGCAGAGAAGAAGGCAGACATTCTTACCCGGGACCCGCTCCTGTCGTGGAGCTAGGGACGGCAGCCGGCCGTCGGTGGACCCCGCGGGGCCTCCGTGGAGCCCCGAGGCCCGCGACGTGGGAGTCAGGACCGGGATCCGGACCTCCGGGCCTCGCCATCCGGTTCTCCTCACACAGCTGCCAGTCACCCCAGAGGTCCTAGATGCAACCTCCTCCTGCGGTTTTCTGAGAGCTTCCAGGCGGGTCGATCCCCAGACCCCCGGAAATTTTCCTGCAGCCTACCCCACCCCGGCCCGCCCCTCCTCCTTCCTAAGAGACTCTCTTCCTCACGGGGCAGTATGGCGCCCAGCTCGATTGTACTCCCAGATCTACAAAATTAATTGTAGACTTACAGCGGGAGTTAGCTACAAAATTAATTGTACACCTACAGCCGGAGTCAGTCACGTGACTCAGCGGGGGGCTCCCTTGCAACCGGAGCCAGTCATGTGACTAAGCTCTCGCCAACAGCATGCATCCATGTGACTGTGTTCTGGCCAATGACATCAGTCATGTGACTACCTTCTGGCCAATGAGACGCAGCCATATGACTACACGGTAGCCAATGAGATGCAGTCATGTGACTACATTTTGACCAATGACATGCATGTGGGACTTGTTGGGTGGGGCTTCCGCGGAGTTTTCCTATAAAGGACTGGAGACGAGGTCACCTTTACGGGTCCTCTTCTCCTCCAGCTCGCGGCGGGGGTGAGTCTGTAGAAGCTCATGCAGCCATGTGACTCCTGCCGTCACCCTGAGGATGCAGCAAGGTCCTTTTTTTAAATTATTATTTTATTATAAAGATGTGGGGTACAATTCAGGGTTAGGGATACAAACGTTGATTCTGCAGGTCCCCTGGTCGATGAGGTGTGCCCCTCCCTCCCCTGGCAGTTTCCCTCAACTGCCAATCCCACCCCCCTCCCCTGACAGTTTCCCACGACGGCCAGTCCCTTTCTAATAGGGTTATAATTGTTCCAGGTCCGCTTGTGAGCGAGACCATATGGCGCTCTGTTCTTTGTTTCTGTGATAGATCACTGAGTGTGATGGACTCCAGATCCATCCAGGTTGCTGCACATTCCCTCTCTTTGTTGTTCTTTGTGGCTGTGTAATATTCCATTGTGTATACGTACCCCATTTCCTTTATCCCGTCCGGCTTCGATGGGCAACATGGTTGGTTCCGTGTTTTTGCTCTTGTGAATAGAGGTAGCAAGGTGCTTGGGGCTTGGGTAAAAAAGACAGAGGAAGCCCGAATCCCTGGAATTGGCTCCCTCCAGTCTTCCTTGACACTGGAGAGAAATGAGTCTCTGATTTGTTTGATCTAGATTGTTCTGGGCTTTGGGTGGTGTGCTGTGGAACGCAGTATTAATTGCGTTTTCCTGCTCAGCATTCTGTTCCTGTTCCTGCATCCTTTTTAGATCGAACATTTGCTCTTTCTGATAGAAATGAAAGTTCTTTTTTTGTTTTTGAGTCAGAGCCTCGCTCTGTCGCCCAGGCTGGAGTGCAGAGGGACGCCCGCGGCCACCGCAGCCTCAATCTGCTGGGCTCAGGCCAGCCTTCCGCTTCAGCCTCCCAAGCAGCGGGAGCTACAGGCATGCGCCACCACGCCCAGCTGATTTTTTGGATGTATTGTAGAGACTGAGGTTTCACCATGTCGCCAGGCGGGTCTCGAACCCTCGGGCTCGGGCAATCCTCTCCCCTTAGCTTTCCAAAGTACTGGGATTACAGGCGTGAGCCGCATCTCCCGGCTGTGAAAGTTATTTGAAAGGTTAATGGCTTGAATAATAATCATTTATTATCAGTATATAATATATGATAATAAAATATAGGTTATGTAACCCACATAAGAGTTGGAGCTTTAAGCAAAATTCTGGTAGGAGGGCTGGTGAACGTCTAT
Organism: Carlito syrichta; assembly: GCF_000164805.1. Taxonomy (NCBI): domain Eukaryota; kingdom Metazoa; phylum Chordata; class Mammalia; order Primates; family Tarsiidae; genus Carlito; species Carlito syrichta. The sequence continues at coordinate 158,950 of NW_007067409.1, forward strand.
CTCCTTGGGGCCTCAGAATCTTGATTAGAAAAGACAGGAGGGGACTGCCTGATTTAAGCATCTCTCCATAACAGTGGTTTGGAAAAGTTTTTTTTTTTTTTTTAATTTGAGACTTTAAATAGTCAATTAAAGGTTTTTTCTAACCTGGTTCAACTCATGCACTGACATGAGAGCTTTCACAGTTTGTCATCCCAAAGATACTAAAGTGCACAATATTTTATGCATCACCAAGGAAGGAAAAATCTGCCAGTTATAATTGTAAGATGCATCTTGGTTTCAGAAATGTTCATTGTGAAAAAAGTGCTTTTCAGGATCAGTGGAATATGGTACTTACAGTTGTACAGTTTAACTTCAGCATCGTTATCCACAACCAGCCACAGACACTCAGAATTCTGCTGTTGACTTTCTGTTCCATTCTTGCCAAGAAATAGGGGGGACCTTTCTGGGTGCCAAACAGATTTTGTTCCACAATAAGAATACCCAGAAGGAGATCACTTTCTGGAATTAGACCCTTAATTTGATTTGCAAAACATTTCTGTCTCTACATAAGCGATTACTCAGGGTTGACTTTCACTACTAATTCTCTCTTTCGGGTCATCCTGGTGGTGTGTCGCTTCAGGAGAAAACTCAGCGATGGCTACTCATGACACAGATGTGGATTTTCTGTCTCTTGGTCCTCTCTCCTGCTTGAGCTGTGTGTTCTATGTCGGCCGCATTGCACCTGCGTTTGGATGGTGAGGGGGATGTCCTTGTCTTTCTGTATCAGATGCTGTTGATGACCTGAGCCATATCCTCTCAGCTGGCTGGATCACTTGCAGCTGGGGTGGACTGTTTCCAGCCACTGACGGCTTCTCATCTCAAGTGCCTGAGGCTTTCTTTTTCCTCTGCCTCAGGACTTCCCCCCATTAACTCAGAAGTTGCTCAACTGGTGGTGGATAAATGCTCCAGCTTTCACGTCCTCTGGTGGAAAATCCTGAGGCCTGCCCACGTGATTTATCAGAGGATCCCAAGCAGGAGTAAGGTTCACCTTTCCACAACAGTAACCCACCTCCTTAGCACACACTGGCTGGGTCTTCTTTTCTTGTCCCACGTTCCCTACTTCCTCACTTGCCCTTCCTGGGATTGCCTCCCAGGTCTGCCACTTGCAGCAAAGTCCTTTTTTCAGGATCTGCTTTTGGGGGAACTCTGTTTATCAGAAAAAGTAACTCCCCGATGATGGTCATTCAGGCTGAAAATGTTTGTTCCAATAGTCAAAAAATTTGGCGCCATATAAAAAGCTTTATTGTGGCTGCAGCTTGGGGTTGTGATCCGTTGTCCCTGTAATGGCCCCAGATGAGTCACACCCCCAGACATCCTTGGGCCTGTGTGTCGTCCTCTTCCACGTTGACTCTAGGCCCCTACGGCTTGCTTTGGCTGGTGAAACATCGACAAATATGAACCAACACGTAAAGAGGCCCAGGCTAATCTAGTAGAAGACAAGATCGAAGACACCCCGGCCAACAGCCAGCACTGTCAGATGGGAATGAAGCTTCATGCCTGTGGTGGTTCAAAAGTCCACCCACCTCAGACTCAAACTGGTAGACACCCAATTGTTTCGCACATCGCCCAACGAAGCATATTTTGAGCCAGCTAGAGTCTGCCTTATTTGCATACCCTAGGAAACTGTGCCCAACATCTGGCACAGATAAGGGCGTAGATGAGATAAACCAAGTAGCTGTAAGGCCCCAAACCACTGTTGCCCTTTGAAACTTTCTGACCCAGACACTCCCCTCTGGGCTGGTGAGCCCATCACCTAGACTCCTCTCCAAGCCCCCTCCCTCCCGGGAGTTCCCTCACCCTCCTCCTCCCCTTTGTCCTTCCCCCCTCTTCTGCATGGTGGCCTCTGGACAGTGTCATGCTGTGAGCAACTTCCCTTGCATGCCAGCCTGTCAAAGGGTCACCGTACAAAACTCATCGTGTGCTATTGCCACCTCCTGGTTATTTAATTGTTTTCCTGATCAGCCTCAGAATCTCTCAAACCCACGATAGCGGGGAATTTAGAAAAGACTGAACTCCAGCTACTGGGAAGGCTGAGGTGGAAGGATCGCCTAAGTCCAGCACGTCGAGTCTTCGGTGGCCATGAGCGTGCCGCTGCACTCCAGCCTGGGCAACAGAGTGAGACTCCAACTCAAAAAAAAAAGACAACTCACTAGGGCTGATGCCCTCAGGAACAGCGATGGATGAGTCATCCTGGCTAGGAGCCGTGGGCTGCTGAAAGCTTGCAAGGGCAGGGCATGGTGGTGGAGTAGAAATCTAGAACGAGGAGGCCAAGAGAGAGGAGAGAGAAAAGCTCCCAGGAGTGACAGAGTGTCGGAAGTAAGGAGAGGACAGTGGTGTGACTAAGAGCTGTGTAGATGGGGTTCTTCAAGCGAGGTGAAGAATCGTTGCGAGTTCTGTTTGGCCATCCCTGCTTTCAATGGAGCCTTGTTCTGGGACTGGCCCATTTGGATCCAGGCTTTATAGCTGATGCACAATGATTATCTTCAGCTATTCTTTTTTTTTTTTTAACCCTCTGGTCAAGCAATTAAAGTTTCCCAGATTTTTCTCTTTCACCAGATTCTTGACTGAGACACACCGTAACCACCTTTGATGAGTGAACAGTGGCCGTGAGGTCCCAGCTTAAGCCATCACCATTTTCCTCAGCAAAGTCACACTTTTATTAAAGCTTGCCAGGAAACTCGAGTGCGGGGATTTAGATCAGTGGAGACTTTCTTGCATTTTGTTCTTAGCTAGTGTTGAGAGCGGTAGTAATATTTACATGTATCTTTTACTCCTGGGAGTATAACATTGTGCTAATAATAACCGTAAGAAAGCAAGTAAGATTTATCCCCACCACCCCTCTGCTTCCAGTGAGAAGTGGAAGAATCATGAATAATAAATATGGAGATAAGAGAATGAAACTGGGAAATCAATTTACTGCAAAATATTTGCATATTTTATTAAAAGAAACTGTGTATGAGGCCCATAACGGGGTGCGATGATTTATATTTTGATTTCATTCGTGTGTCCCCTGCCTCTGGGAGAAGCGGCGACGTGCAGCCATCCGGGCGGGCTTCTCTTTCCCATTGACCTCGAGACTCGTGGCGCATCAGGCTTCGGAGGGGCCTCGATGCTGATTCTCTGCCGCTTCTTTTCCCGCAAAGGAGAGGGAGGTCTGGAGAAATGACGCGTGTTGGTGGCAGAGCCCATTTTTACTTGGAAGAAATTCCACTGCCCTGTGTATCAGTCCGTTTTGTGTTGCTCTCAGGGAACACCTGAGGCCGGGTAATTTATTTATTTTTGAAATTTTATTTATTTTGAAGATGTGGGGTACAATTCAGGATTAGGTATATAAGTGGACTTTGTACCGGTAAACCCTGAGCCTCCCTTTGGTCCCCACTTCGCCTGGGTTGAGAACATGTACCCTTGTTGATGTGACGTGTCCCCCCCTCCCCCGCCTACCCTGGCAGTTTCCTGCTGCTGCTAATCCCTTTCTTAGGGTATTATGATAGATGTTCAAGGCCTACTTATGAGTGAGAACGTGTGGTATTCGGTTCTTTGTTTCTGTGACAGATCACTGAGTATGAGAGACTCTAAATCCATCCAAGTCACCGCAAAGTCCCTAACTTTGTCCTTTATGGCTGCGTAATATTCCATTGTGTCTAGGTACCACATTTTGTTAATTCAGTCCAGTTTCGATCTGCAGCCTGGTTAGTTCCATGTTTTTGCTATTTGTGAATAGTGCTGCAATAAATGTGTGGAGGCGGGTATCTTTTTTATAAAATGAGTTGAGTTCCTCTGGTTATATTCCCAGAAGGGGGATTGCCGGGTTATACACAAGGTTGATTTTTAGATTTGAGGCCGGGTAATTTATCAAGGAAAGAGGTTTGTTTGACTCACAGCTCTGCAGACTCACAGTTCTACAGGGAGGAGAGTGCCAGCATCTGCTTCTGGTGAGACCTCAGGAAGCTTTAAGTAGTGGTGGAAGGTGAAGAGGGAGCAGGTGTGTCTCATGGCCAGAGAGGCAACTAGAGAGGGGAGGAGGTCCCATAAGTGACCACCTCTTGTGTGAACTAATAGAGCGAGAACTTGCTCGTTACCGGGAGAAGGACACCGAGCCATCCATGAGGGGTCTGCCCCCATGACCCACTAGGCCCCACCTCCAAGGGGGGGATCATATTTCAACATGAGATCTGAGGGAACAGACAGTGAAACCATATCACCCCCACAATGCAAGGAACAGGATGAACGGAGAGTCGTTCGAGTGTGCATATCCGTTGTTTTTTACATCTTTGCTCAAAGTTAGGAAGACAAGAATCTTCGTCTCCTTTTCTTATAAGAACACGTCAATGCAGACAAATGAACCCTTGGATACAGTTGACATCTCTTTTGACAGAAATGAAAGAAGAAATCGTTCGTTGAAGAGATAAACACTCTTCCCCACCCTTTCCCCATTCCAAGAACAGCTTGTATCCCACGGATCCTCATTCAGTGACATGTGGAGAATTTGTGGGGTTTCTCTTCCCCCTCTCCAAACCTTCTCTGTTCCATAAAAAATGTTTCAAAAATGACATCCCTGTGGCCTACTGCTGATTGCTTGGCAGTATGTGAAGCTTAGGAACCGCCACCCGCTGGAGACCAGAAGGCCCGTGACAGTCCCCCTCTTCCTGTTGGGCTTGTCCACAGTTTATTTCATCCACAAGGCCATCGCTCCGCCTGGTGGCTTCCACTCTGGGTGGGCCTTTCCAGGTGTCCACCCTGCCCTTTCAGTGGCTGCCCTGCCACTGTGGCCCCCCATGCTGTTCTGGAACCTTTCAAGATTCCTGGCCAGTCCATTCTCTCATTTCCGAGAGAACCTCTTCCGAACTCTCCCCATTACCCTCACCCTGCCTTCCTCTTGGAGTATGGCAGTGCTCCTGCTGGCTGCGTAGACAGCAACTGTTTGGAGACACGTGCAGTGCATGACTGTTAAACCGCCTGCTTTTAGCATGATGCCGGGCATAGAGCAGTTCCTCCGTGCATGTTTGCCGAGTGGTTGAATTAATGAAGCAGCATCCCGAGAAGGTGCAGGTCCAGTGAAACACGGGTTCGATCATGGTGAGCACAGGCATGTCAGTGCATCTATGGATTGGGGGAAATGGAAGAATCCATTAGGGAGTCCCTTGCTCCAGAGTGGGAAGACTGGGGTCTAGAACCAGGTCTGCTGTGAATTATCCACACGACTTTTGGGCAGTGTTCCATCCATCCGCCAGCTCATTCATTCAATCATTCCCATAGCCATCACCCAGCACCTGCCTCGAGCCGGGCATCGTGGTGGAGACAGACAATATTGATGCAGTGAGGTGCGCATGCTGCCCCTGGAATGCTCACAGCCTGGTAAGAAGCTTGAATAACGAACCCAACACGGTGTGGACAGTCACAAGGCATCGAGTCGGAGGGCATCCAGAGGAAAGATATTTCATTTCAGCAGGGGAAGTTGGTTGGGGAGGAGGGTGTCACTGTGGTTGGGGCTGGAAGGATGGGTCGAGTAAATAGAGAAGGAAAGAACAGAGGGCTCTTGCAGGGCAGGAGGTGACTGGGGGGACCATACCTAGAAGAGCCTGCAAGATTAGGAGCCTTCGTGAATTTCTACCTGCAGCAGAAACATGGGCAGGACAATGTCCTTTAGCCAGGCTACCGGGGATTCAAGTCCTGGGCGTGTCATTCTTTTGGGTGGAAAAGATGGTTAGTGTGAGAAGCACCGTCAAGATCCCTGATGGCATTGACCTTGGGTCCCTGCCTGGGGTCTGCAGAACTCCTGAGCTCTCTTGCAAATTTTTGCACGGTTTTCCCTGTGATGTAGTTGAGGACACTGGGTCCCAGAGAGGCAGGCTTCATCCAAAATCACATCCAGCCACGAGCAGCCAAAATGTTCGGCCATGTTGCTCCCAGAGACGTTCAGAGATGAAATGGAAATGACGCCAGAAAGAGAAGGAAATCAGAAGAAAGGCGCGGGAGCCCATTCACTGGAGATCTGCTCGACACACGGCTCTCGGGGACTCCGGATGTTTCTCCTTCTCGGGAAGAGAACCTTTGCCTTCTTACGCTCACCCTGGCTGCCTTCTGGGGCCTCCTCTCTCCCCCTGTGTGCATCCTGGAAGCAGCTGTCAGTCAAAGGGCCCTTTGCTTCCCTAGACAAGGAATGGGCACGTGACCCAAGCTCAGCCAATCAGATTCTCCCCTGAGATTTTTGAGCAGAGGCAGGTAAATGTAAAGGCAGATGCTGGGTTGCCCCCACAGTGGCCTCCCGAGAGACACTAGAAGTCCTTACACCTTACATTCCTGCCTTCCAGAGCTGCCCTGGTTCTGTCTGTGTCTACTCCCGCTTTCCCCTCGCTTCTGTGTGTGTGGGCTTGAGAAAGCTCATCTGTCTCGCTTAACCTCAGTTTCTTCATCTGTACGATGGGACGACGACCCTGCCTTGCCATGCTGTTGTGATGATCAGGTGAGCCAGCGGGGTGAAGCGTCCGGCAAACGGTGAAGTGCTCTAGGCATGGGAGAGGCTACTTTGCTTGTGATTATTGTGAAGGGACAGCCAGTCGTCGCAGAAGGCACGGCAAGCGAGTGTTTCGGTGGGTCCCAGTGAGAGCGCAGAGCTGCCTTCTCCAGGGATTCCACTGAAAACGGATCATGGAGGGAGCTCGGGGGAATCAACTCTGCTGAATCTGGAGTTTTGCAGACTGCTCATTAAAAGGATTTCTAAAAATAAGTCCAGGTCAGAGAAGGTGTCCCAGACAAGAAGGTTTTTCAGAGCTTGGCCCAAGTGCCTGTGATCTCACTTTCCCACCGCCTGGCTGCCTGGGGAGACAGACCGACTCCATGCGGCCTCCGTGGCCGTTTCCTGCCTGAAGAGAGGCTGGAGCCCTTTCCTGCACTTCTGGGACACAACGTCTCCGCTTCCCCAAGCACTGGAGCCCGAGTGGCTTCCTCGTTGACAGCAGCTGGAGCCTTGGGCCCAGACCCAATGATCTGATGTGTCCGTGACCCTCCGGGTGGGCCTCTGGTCCTGGCCACTGTTCTGAGCCTCAGACCCTGCCTGGAAGGCCTGTAAACACACCTGTCTAGGATGGGCTCATCCCACATCCACCCCACTGGGAGTCCGAGGGGCAGCTCCCAACCTCTCCCTCTATCCAGGCCCCTGCAGATCCTGCTGTGTTACCCGCTACATTCTGCTAAACTCTGCCACACGCTCCATCTCTCTCCATCTTTTCTTCTGGAAGCTCAGAGTGGTAAGCCTAAAGCCTTTTTTTTTTTAAAAGGGAAAAAAATATAACAGCAACTGGAAAGGAGAGGAATGTAGAATTTCCTAGGACAGAACCCTACAAGTTCTCTTGTTCCATAGAGGGGGAAAATTGCCGTTCTAAAAGGGCACCAAACCAGTTCTGCCACTGGCCCATCTAGTGTCTTTGTGAGAATTGGAAAAATGTGCCCCTTCTTCCGGGCTATCACAGCCCTGTTCCATTTGCTTGGTTGGCCAGCAAGGTGCAGGCCAGATTTCAATCTCTAATCACTGCCTTGTGCAGTGAACTACCTGCACAATCATACAGGGCAGACTTGAAAATGACTCGCCAGCAACCTCAAGGCTGGGATGGCAACTCAGGATTTCAGGTAGGTTTGGGGCTTCTTCTGGTGTCGTCCTTGAGCTCATGGGAACCTTTTTTTTCTCCTAAGCTGCAGCAGCATTTTCTTTTTCTTTTTTTTTTTTTTTTTTGAGTTGGAGTCTCACCCTGTTGCCCAGGTTGGAGTGCAGTGCCACGCTCACGGCTACTGCAGCCTCGACCTGCTGGGCTCAGGTGATCCTTCTGCCTCAGCCTTCCAAGTAGCTGGGACTCCAGGTACTCATCACCATGCTCGGCTAATTTTTTGATTTGTTGTAGAGACGAGGTCTCGCCATGTTGCCCAGGCTTGTCTCAAATCTCCAGGCTCGGGCGATCCTCCTGCCTCTGCCTCCCAAACTGCTGGGATAACAGGTGTGAGCCACCACACCCGGCCTTGCAGCAGCATTTCAAAAGCAGGTGACCAGCGATGCACCCCCCCCCAGGACCCCTTGTCCCCGCACCTCCGTGGATTGGAGACTTTGTGATGAACAGTAAGACGGTTTGCTCAGCACAGAGTCATGGCAGTCTGGGGCCCTGGAGTCAGAGGTGCCTCTGGACTTTAGCCAAAGCGGCAACGCACATTGTGGCTGCCTGCACAATGTACGGGGGTGACGATCACTCATTCACTCAGTGAGTCCTGCTGAATAAGTGACGTCAGGCAAAGTCTGGAGGTCTTCTCTGTGCGTTCCGTATGTTTTGCCTCATAAAATTGTCCCAGCAACTCCATGAAGCAGCCTATGACAGCTTCATGCTCCCCATCCTCTGACAGGTCAACTGAGGCTGAGAAGCAGTTCATGGCAGGCAGTGGCCAGAGCAGCCATTTCCAAAGCTCTTGTCCCTCCCAGGCCGCCTCATCCCCAGCAAGTGACCAGCACCTTCCCAGACAACTCTACAGGGTGTTGCAATAACAGAAAGAGAAACTTGAGGGAAGACCCTTAGGTGATCAGTGGGCCAGGCATGGTGGCTCACGCCTGTCATCCCAGCTTTTTGGGAGGCAGAAGCGAGAGAACTGTCCGAGTCTAGGGGTTCGAGACTGGCCTGGGCAACTTGGCGAGACCTCATCTCTAGAAGGAAAAAAAAAAGAAAGAAAGGTGATCAGTGATGTGCAGATAAGAGGGCTTGCCAATCAATCCCAGCACGGAGCAGCCTTAGGTGGCCAGAGCAGTGGAGCCCTGCAGGGTGAGACCGGGAGAGTCTCTGTGTAGGCTAGAGCGACCTTCCAGCCGACTCGTTGACCAGGAGGCATCCTCAGGAGCTCCAGGAAATCAACGAGATGTGGAAATTAGCATTGAAAGAAGGTGATAGAATCGTGCCATTCGATACATCTTTTTCTGTTTTCTTTTTGGCACCGTGGTTACAAGTCACAGTGAAAAGCTACCAAAAAAAGTACAGTTCTTTCTGATCGTTCATTGACCGAATAGTAGATTTCTGCCGTAGCCAGGCCCTTCAGTGACATTCAACATTCTACCTGTTTTTCTTCTCCAGTCCCCATGGTGGAGGGGCAGACGCTGGCCCTGTTTTATTTCAGATGTTTGTGACGGGCTGTGGCTTGTGGGACGTTAGCCTGTTCAAGGTCTCACTCTGGCATTCGCTGGATGCTTGACCTGGAATAATGGCTCTCTGTCGGGGGTGACTGTGGCCCACGGGGGGACATTTGGCAATGCCTGGAGATGGTTTTGGTTGTATGGCTGGGGCGATGTTCCCGGCATTTAGTGGGTAGAGGCCAGGTGGGAGCGTCACACCCCAGAAGACATCTGCGGTCCCCTAAGCCTTCCGCCATCTAACGGTATTCCTGGCTCCGAGTGACTCAGAGGTTCTGCGTCACTGACTTCTGTCCTGTGACACCCAGACCCCATTATAGCATCTCCGGCGCCAGGGCGCCCATGTGACCTGGCACTCAGCTGGGCGACGCCAGCAGGAGGCTCCTCGCTGCGACAGTCGCTGGAAAACGCCACCCCGGGAGGCAGACACTCCGCCCCCAGCTCTCGTTTGGTTTGTTTCCTCATCTCCTCCTCAAGCGAGGCCCCATGGCTTCTGCATTTGCAAGAACCCTGGCTACCTCGGCCTTCTCACCTTGCTATTGCACGGACCCAGAGCCCAGCAACTCGCCCAGACTTTCCAGCGTGTTCCGGGTTTGGTGGCTTTCTTTGAGATGGGGCCCAGCAGTTGACATCTGACGTCAGAGTTTCTGTCCTCTTTGGCTTTTCCCTCTGCCCACTCAAGGGCTTCCTCAGGCCCACTGGGCTGTGCCCCCTCCATCCTGAGGCTCGAGGCCCCTTTGCTCTTCCTCATCTGCATTTCAGTGGGACACGCGTGGGACTTGAGTCCTGGCTCTACCCCTTCCCGATAGTGAATGGAGTGGGCCGCCCAGGTCTCCCTTCCAGAGACCCTGCTGTGAGGGGTCATTGAGAGAGCCTCAAGCTGCTACATCGCCAGGTCCTAGGCGGAGCTTCCTAGAGGCCACGGCCGCCCTGCTCACCATGGGGTAGTGGAGTGAGACCACTTCTGCCCGACCAGAACTCCTTTTACCGCAGCTTTTGCTGGAGGTGCCCATGGGCTGCCCTGAGGTCGGGGGTTCTTCCTGTCCAGTCCCCTTTCCTTCCCTCTCTCCGTTCCCAGCTGTTGGTTGTGCTGTCTGAAGGCTTTCCCTTCCCACTCCTGCCCTCTGTCCCCTTTGTCCTTCTTGGCATCTGCTTCTCGAAGGATCAGAACGGATGCATTGGAGCACAGCTGTGAAAATCCTTGAGTCTAGTTTCCTTGTCTGTGAAATGAAGAGGGTCAGATCTGCTGCATTTCACAAGGTTATTGCAAGGATTAAATGACAAGATGCATGTGTCGCTTTGCACACCATGCAGCCGTGCAAATATCATGCATTATTGTTCCCATGGGAGCTCGCTGCTCTTAGGTCCCATTTCCCTCGCGACCCTTTAAAGCAGCAGCAGATACTGAGCTGGCTTTGGATATTTTCGTCGGAAAACCCCCATCTGCTAAATGCCAGTAGCTTTTCCCATCCCCGTGACTACAGCCACCGAAAATGACCCCCTATCATTTCCAAAGGCCAGCGCGGGTGGCCTGGTTCCTGGTTCCTGGTTGAGCACCCCTGTGCAAAACTAAGTCCAGCTGACCTATTCATAGATACTTATTCCTCCCAAAATATTTACACTTCAACTTGGGCCTTCAAAGACCTCAAGTAATCAGTGCTGTGGGCCTTCTAAACACTGGGTCAGGGCAAGGAGGAGTGATTCCTGGGAAGGAATGAATCACATCCCGAGTGGGTGTTGGGTGCAGTGACCGTCAAGGACCTAGTACGGCATGGGACACCCTGCCAGGGCCAAGTTGACGAAACATGACAGAAAGCCCAAGCACTCGACCGTCACCCACCCGGAGTGGGCAGCCAGAGGCTGGGCTTGGAAACTTTCATGAATGCAGAGAGGTGGGTAGGGTTTTCAGCAGACTCAGCCACGCCAGGGGGAGTGGCCGGCAGCCAATCACCATCTGGGGGAGAGGAGAGGCACATCTCGTGGCCTATCAGAGCCCAGTTGGTTCGTCTGGGTTTCCCACAGGGAGAATGTGATTCTTTTTTTTTTTGAGTTGGAGTCTCACTCTGTCGCCCAGACTGGAGGGCAGCGGCC
>NW_007067409.1:170422-197839 GCF_000164805.1 Carlito syrichta
ATCCACTCACCTCAGCCTCCCAAAGGCGCGGGATGACAGGCTGAGCCACCGAGCCAGGCTTAGACTATGATTCTTGAGGTGGTGACCTCGGGGGCCCCTGGTGGGCAGCCACCCGTGTGTGACGAGGCCTCCTCCGAGGGTCTTGTCCCCCAAAAGGGCAGCGGAGAGCTCAGAAGGGAGGGAGGGCGTCCTGCCCCCTCCAGAGGTCTTCTGAAGCCTTTGATAGGTAAGATTCGCTTTGTGGACTCTTCATGCTACTTTTCTCAGTGCCCTGACCTCCTCTCTTCTGTACTTTTTAAAATACAGCTAACATTTGAATACATTTTTGCAAGATGCCTCCTTCCTTTATAAGGAATAAGATGAAGAAACAAACAGATGAAATCGTAAATACACTTCTGATGCTGCTCCAATGCCTCTCATCTCAGGCTGCCCACCGTATCAGCCAGAAAGTCCGCTCTGACCGTGGGCGGCGGCCGCTGCTGGTGGTGAACTCTGTCTTCCAGAATTTCTTTCGCCGCCCACTTGGAAAGACTTCTCGCTGTTTACCTCCTCCAGGTATCCCGCTGCCTTTGCTTTTGATTCGTGATGACTAGGGAGGTTCTTGTTCTCCAAGCAGCCATGCAATCCCGGGTGAGTCACTGAGTCTCCTACAGTTCCTTCCTGTTAAGGTTGCGATGACCTTCCCTGCCCACTCAGAGGGTGGTTGGAGAGCGGCTGAGAAGCTGGGCCGGGGGGGCGGGATCTTGTTTGCAAAAAATGGCCGGTATGGTTCTTCAGCTTGTATTCCTGCCATCTGACTTTGTAGCTCCTCTCAAAGGGTGAATGTCTTGAACCCATGAACCTGGTCGTGTGACTTGCTTTGGCCAATGAAGGGCGGCACAAGTGATGGCAGGCCAGCTCCGAGCCTGAGCCGGAGCCTGAGCCGGCTTCCTCTCTCGGATCCCTGCCTTTGCTGTGTGAGTGTGCCCAGGCTGGTCTGCTGGAGGCCAAGAGAGCACGTGAACAGAGATGAGCTGTCCCAGTGGAGACCGTCACAGACCAGCCAACCCCTGGCCAACCCAGAAGCTGACTCCAACTGCGTGAGTGAGCCCAGCCAAGACCAGAAGAGCCACCAAGCGGAGCCCAGTCCAACTTGCCCACACCTGGAGTCATAAGCAAAATAAGCGGTCGCTCTTCGAAGCCACTCAGTTTGGGGGTGGTTTGTTATGCAGCAAAAGCTGACTGATGCACTTGGAATTGAGGAGCATTGAGTGGTATCAAGGCCAGGCGGTGTGGAAACCGGAATGGGGAGTTCTGGGCTGCTCTCGAAGCAGAGCAGGAAAGTGAGATTTCAGAGCAGCTGCAATCCCTCTGCATCCTCAGGGCAGGCCAGGAAGTGCTGAGCAGTTGGGTATCAGATGTCAGGGACCAAAAATTGCATGCAAGCAGAAAAAAAGTCTAAGGTTGTTATTTATAGCAAAAAAAATTAAACAGGGAAGCTCTGTCAGTTTTCTGAATTACTGACAGTTGCAGAAATGTTAATACAAATCTTTATAAGACTGGCCAGATGTTCGATATTAAACAAGCATCTGTTTTGGATAAAAGCCTTTTTATGCCCCCCGTGCACTGTCTCTTTCTCTCTCTCCCCTTTTCACCCTCTGTCCCAGTCCCATGTTGCTTCAGGGTAATTGCTCAGCTATAGTTTTATTTAGTTTCTGAATGCCGGTGTCCACAGTGTCAAAAATACCCCCAAAAAATAACCCTGGGAAAGGTTAATAATGGCCTTTCTGGTGTCATATTCTGCACTTTATGCGTTGTGGTAATTATTATCATTAGGGCTGTAAGAATGTCTAGTTATCTTTCTTAATCACATACTATAAAGAAGTGCTTCTGAACACATATCTATTATTTAATCAAAATCTCACAGCTATTGGCATTTGTGCTCCACCAGGGCTGTGTTTATTTTCAGTTTGCAAGGGGGAGCCTTGCCACCCAGAAATGAGGGGGTCCTGAGTCTGTACCCACTTTCATCGCTGTCATAGCATGTGACACTTGGTGCTATGAATATCAGAGATGCCAAACACATTCCCTTGCTGCCCGCTCTCCCTTGTGATTGCACTCTAGGAAAAGCTTTTTTTTCTTTTTTTGAGTCGGAGTCTCACTCTGTCGCCCAGGCTGAAGTGCAGTGACATGCTCATGGCCTCTGCAGCCTTGACCTACTGGGCTCAGGGGATCTTTCCACCTCAGTCTTTCAAGTAGCTGGAACCACAGGTGCACGCCACCACGCCCAGCTAATTTTCTTATTTATTGTAGAGATGAGGTCTCTCCAAGTTGCCCAGGTTGGTCACGAACCCCTGGGCTCAGGCAATCCTCTCGCCGCGGCCTCGCAAAGTGCTAGGATTACAGGTGTGAGTCACCGTGCCCAGCTGAAAAAGCACTTTTATTAGCAAATAAAAGGGGAAATGCGTGCCCTAGATCAATCCTGCTGTCTGGAAGAGATGTGATGGGGCTTCAGCCTTTGGGGAGTCGCTATTTCCAAGGATGGAGAGCAAAGCAGGTGGGTGGGGTCACCATGGACTCCCGTGATGGCCACCTTGAGGTGTGGCTGCCCCCTGCTCTGGGGGCAGGTGCCCCTCAGAGGAAGGGCCTAACGTTTAAGGAGGGTCCACAATGCTCAGCTTGTTTCTTTTTTTATTTTTTGAGTTGGAGTCTCACTCTGTCACCCAGGCTGGAGTGCAGGGACACGCTCATGGCCACTGTAGCCTCGACCTGCTGGGCTCAACTGATCCTTCCACTTCAGCCTTCCAAGTTCCTGGAACCACAAGCACGCATCACCACGCCTGGTTAATTTTTTTGATTTATTGTAGAGACGAGGTCTCACTAAGTTGCCCAGGTTGGTCTCAAACCCGTGAGCTCAGGCAGTCTTCTCGCCTCTGCCTCCCAAAGTGCTGAGATGACAAGCATAAGCCACCATGCCTGGCTTCTCTGCTTGCTTCGAAGGTGCTCCAACCTTGGTTCTCTTTTGTAATCCTCACAACGACCCTGTGCAGAAAGCCTCATTGCCCCATTTCGCAGATGGAGAATTTGAGGCTCAGAGAGAATCACTCGCTCAGGTCGCATAGCTCGTATGCTTGAGGTTACTGCTTGCTTGAGTCTAATTCATGTCTGTGGTTTCCTCATACAGACAGACACACTTCCCGGCCTGCACTGGTCAAGACAGTGGCCACCAGCCTCCTGTGGCGATTGAACATTTGAGACGTGACTGGTCCACGTGAAGATCCACTTGAGGCGGGGTGCGGCGGCTCACACCTGCAATCCCAGCACTTTGGGAGGTCGAGGTGAGAGGATTGCCTGAGCCCAGGGGTTCGAGACCAGCCTGGGCAACTTGGTGAGACCTCAACTCTACAGTAAATAAGAAAATTAGCTGAGTGTGGTGGCGCGCACCTGTGGTTTCAGCTTCTTGGGAAGCTGAGGCAGAAGAATCACCTGAGCCCAGAAGGTTGAATCTGCGGTGGCCGTGAGCATGCCACTGCACTCCAGCATAGGTGACAGAGTGAGACTGACTCACACACACACAAAAAAGATACTCTTTAGGTATAAAACATGTACTGGATTTCCAAGACACAGCCCCTCCCTAAAAAAAGACTATACATTAGTATTTTTAATATTGATTGCACATTGAAATAATATTCTGTGTATATTGTGTTAAATAAAGTATTAAAATTAAAAATAATTTATTTTTTTTGAGTCAGAGTCTGTGTTGCCCAGGCTGGAGTGCAGTGGCATGCTCACGGCCACTGCAGCCTCAACCTGCTGGGCCAGGTGATTCTTCTGCCTCACAAGTAGCTGGAACCACAGGTGCGTGCCATTACTCCCTACTAATTTTACAATTTATTGTAGGGGCGAGGTCTCAGCATGTTGCTCAGGCTGGTCTCAAACCCCTGGACTCAGGCAGTCCTCTCGCCTCCTCCTCCCAAAGTACTGGGATGACAGGTGTGAGCCAGTGCACCTGGCTAAAAATAAGTTCACCTTTAAAAAAAACTTCTAAAAATGTCACCGCTAGAAAACTGAAAGTGACATCTGTGGCTTGCATTTGTGGCTCACCTTGCATTTTGATGGGATGGTGTCGATCCCAACTGTAAATCGGTGGGTGTTTCTTCAGCAAGAGTTTGTCTTACTGCTTTAGAGCGGTGGTTCTCGGCTGGGAGAGCTTTTGGCCCCAGGGGACATTTGGCACTGCCTGGAGACATTTTTCACTGCCACCACTTATGGGGGAATGGTGCCACCCTAGTCCAGTGGGTGGAGACTGGAGATGCTGTCAGACACCCCACAGCACACAGGACAGTCCCACGACAGTGCGGCACCTAGCCCGAGTGTCAGTAGTGCTGAGACTGAAAATCTCTGTTTAGGGTCAGACCTTGTATGGTTTGCTTTGCTTCGCTTCTGGTGTTTCCGAGGATGTTAATGGTGCTCTATGAGAAGAGGAACAGTGCTATTACGTTGTCCATGTTAATAATTTCTTCCTCCATTTCTCTCCAGGAAACCCTCCTCTCTGATTTTTTCACAGAATTGAAAACTCATGGCTGGGCGTGGTAGCTCATGCCTATGATATCAGCACTTTGGGAGGCGGAGGCAGGAAGATTGCCTGAAACCAGGAATTCGAGTCCAGCCTGGGCAACATAGTGAGACCCCCCCATCTCTACAAAAAAAGTCAATAAATTTTCCAGGTGTGGTGGTGCGTACCTGTAGTCCCAGCTATTCAAAAGGCTGAGGCAGAGGGATCCTTTGAGCTCAGGAAGGTGAGGCTGTGGTGAGCTGGGATGGTGAGAGAGTCAGAGCTGTCTCAAAAAACAAAAACAAAACAACAACAACAATAGCAAACCCATATCTGACCATGCTTGTCACATATCTCTGCCACATGGCCTGTATTTTTTGAAAAGATAGGCAAGGGTGGACATACGTCCTCAATGGCATTTTTGGGAAGTAAACCCCTTCTTCCCACAGGAGAACACACAGCACCTGTGAGGGAGTGAAATCGGAGAAAGGTGGGAAGGTCTGACTGGGGGATGGAGGGGGCTGCCTAGGGCTAACTGTGGGGGACACAGACCCCGGCCTTCAGGTTGACCCTGGGAGGAGGTCCCTAGGGGTGGCATGGGCTCTGGCTGGGAGAAAAGGCCCGGGGAGGAGGAATCGAGTCCTGGCTTGGGACATCTGTGGACTGAAGATGATTCAGGTCTGCAGCAGGTGAGGGAGGCCTTTCTGCCTAAGGGTTGACTCTCCCAGGGCCCAGGCAGGAGCTGATGCTTCTCTGGGCCCCTGAGGTGGTACAGTGCTCCTGGATGAGCTAGGTGTGGCTGAGGCAACCCCACAGGGGCCTGAAAAGTGGAAGTTCCAGTGGCAAATAGGGACAGCTGAGATAGATATACCCTTCCCACCTTGAGCCGAGGGAGACCATTGGGCGGAATGCAGTGCTTCTGGAAACAGGAGCATTCAGGGGCCAACAGATAACCAGCTGGCCCTAGTTTAGGGTCTGCTGCGATCTGAATGTGCCTCCCCTGCATTCATACGTTGAGACCTAGCCCCCAAGGTGATAGCGTCAGGAGGCGGCACCTTTGGGAGGTGATTAGGTTCTGAGGGTGGAGCCTTCATGAAGATGATGAATGCCTTTAAAAGAGGCCCCGAATCTGCCTCACTCCTTCCACCGTGTGAGGACCCAGTCAGAAGGCACTTTCGATTAACCAGAAAGTGGGCCCTCACCAGACACCAAATCTGCCAGCACCTTGATCTTGGACTTTTCAGGCTCCAGAATCATGAGCAATACCTTTCTGTGGTTCATAAGTCCATGAACACAAAACCAGTTACAACATCCTTCACTTCGTATTTTACTTCCCAGTGTGATCATTTAAAAGTCCATTAAAAAAATGTTTTTTGACTTTTTTTTTTTTTTTGAGTTGGAGTCTCACTCCATCGCCCAGACTAGAGTGCAGTGACACACTCCCGGCCACCGCAGCCTTGACCTGCTGGGATCCAGCTATCTTTCCACCTCTGCCTTCCAAGTAACCGGAACTACAGGTGCGCTACCACGCCCGACTAATTTTTTATTTTATTGTAGAGATGAGGGCTTGCCAAGTTGCCAGGGCGGGTCTCGAACCCGCAGGCTCAGGCAATCCACTCGCCTCAGCCTCCCAAAGTGCTGGGATGACAGGCTGAGCCACTGAGCCCGTTTTTTGACTCTTAAGGTTTGGTCTTGGTTGCCTTTTGCGAGCCATGGAGAGTGACTTATCTACATGACTATATGGGCCACAAGGCCAAGTTCGCCCACAAGTTTCTAGAATTTGAGTTCCCACCTGATGGGCAACAGAGATATGCCAACAACAGCAATTACAAAAGGTCCTGATCAGAAAAGAGGCTTATGTACAAAACAGTGTGGTGGAGCTGAACAGATGAAAATGGGCCCTAATTATTCCCAGGAGGGAATACGATATGGCCTGGGTGATACATATGTTATAGTTATGTAAATGGCATGAAATTCAGGCCATTAGATCAGGTGTGTAAGAAATTTCACTTTGTTTTTCCATTACCAAGTGTGACGTAAATAGCCAGCTATTCACCAAACAGTCATGATGACCTTCGGTCCTGTCTGGGGATGGTTGTCCCGGAATCTGGGCCTAGAATCCAATGCCCGCTCGGATGTGCCTCTTCCTGGCACTTGGTATTGGCATAAGCACACCAGGTCCATGCGATCCTTCTAATGTACATCCACTGATAACCGCTCCACTGCCCTTCCACTTACATTTTATTGGTGGCAAGAAATCACCTGATCAAGGCCACAGCCCATGGGGTGGGAAGTTGACTTCACTCACAAGGAGGCCGTGGTGAGGGAAGGGAAGGAAGGAAGACCAGGGTAAGGAGATGGCATCCGGTTTCCAGGCTCTGGTGGGAAGGGGTTGGACCCAGAAGACGCGAAGAGTTTATGCTCGTGCAGAGGACGGGTCCTCCCACTGAGGGTTCGGGGAAAACAGGTGACAGCTGAGCCCGCAGATGGACAAGACGTGGAGATGTGCCTCCCCAAGGCCTCTGTTTCCCTGCAGAGTCGTGGGCATGTCATCCTCAGAGAATACAGAGGAGGCCAGGTGTCCGGAGAGCATGGAGAAGCTTCCAAGTACGGCTGACCCTGGGAACGCACCAGGCGTTGACGGGTGCCCCTGGCAGGGATTGCTGAGCAGCTTTGGGGCCCAGCTGTTGAGTTTGTAGACGCCTCTGCCTCAGGATGGAGGCTTTGGATTTCTTGATGTCATTCCAAGTGATATTTAGAAAGTTGCTTGACTATTTGCATTGGGGAAGAAAGACCAGCCTTAGAAGAGTTCATGCTTAGTCATCACCATGGAATGATGTTTCAAATGATTTCATGTCCACGGGGAATGAAATCCCTTGAAAAAATTGATAAAACCCTTCATCCAAAAAATACTTTTAATTTCTATCACATATTCATTCAAGCCAATCAGTTACAGTTTATTTAAAAAGTTGCTCTGATAGACACAAAAATCTCCTGATCATGGGAATTAGACACAGCTCCCTCACGTCCAGACCAATATCCAACTAGAACGGTGTCATCTTGAAATGTAACCCAATTAGAATACTCGCAAGCGTTCTGGATCCTTGGGTTGATTGACGTGTTGTGAAAGAAATGTGTTCATCTCCAATGACAATTTCAGCTGCTGCCAGCCCACTTGGTCAGCAGAAGGCCATCAATCATCTTTATTGTCTTTGGTAACGTCCCTGCCATCCACTATTCTCTTCAGACCTTCCATCACACTTATATGTATGTACGCCTCTTTTCTGATCATGACATCATTTTGCAATTGCTGTCGTTGGCATATCTCAATTTCCCGTCAGGTCGGAAATCAAATTCCAGGAACTCATGGGCGAACTGGGCCTTCTGGCCCAATAGTAACGTAGATAAAAGTCATTCTCCACGGGTCGCAAAAGGCAACCAAGACCAAACTTTAAGGGCCAGAAAACATTTTTAAATGGGATTTCTAATGAGCATACTAAGAAGTTAAACGTGGAGTAACGATGTTGTAACCTGCTATCCTACAATTTTGTTGGAAAAATGCACCTTCACCAACTTACCACTTATTCATTCCAAGAATTCACGGATAACTGAGATTATAACCCACATTTATTGACTATAAGGAAAAATAAGCTTGATTTTATGGTTTTTAGTTTCACTTTTTAAGGCAAAGTGTTCCTATCACTTCTTTTGACCAATCGCAGGAAATGCTGGTTCCTGATTTCAGTGGTCCACGCTTAGTGGCTCCTGTCCCCTCCTCTGGTGATGAGATCTCCACGCCCAGCCTTGACAGACTGTTTCCTCCTGTGAATCCTGTCCCTTTGGATTGCAGGATGCCGTGGCTGGCGGGGACCGCTTGGTGCTGGGGACCTGCACCCTTCTGACTTGGCCTTTTGGTGCTGGTCTTATTACAGCAAAGCCAGCCTTCCCGTGGGCCACGGCCGTGGGAAGGGTGTGTCCCGGCCCCGATGTGGGGAAGTGTTCTGTCCTGGTGTCCTGGGTGGAGTTCGGCCCTTTGTGGTGTGGCATTATGATAACATGACATGTGCCATGTCACATCAAAAATAACTCCCCTGGAAACAAGCAGGCTAAGGCTGTTACCATGGAATTACGTCACAGCCCATATTAAGTGGGTTACGATTACAGTCTGGGAAGTCAAAATACAACCCAGGACGAGGGAATTGTTAAAGTGATTGAAACATGGAAATGAATCTGGACAGAAAGGTCTAAATCTCACCTGGGTTAGCATTATTGTTATCATAAATAATCATAATAATACCATACATTTTATAGCTTACGAAATTCTTCTTTTAGATGACTTCATTTGACTAGGTGCGGGAGAATAAATCTTAAGGTTTAATTTTTCTTGGAAATATCAATCTCTAGTCTGTACTACACCTGGCTGCCTTTTTAATGGTCCCAAAGCACAGTTTCCCCATTCATTCCACAGCTCAGAAACTTTTAGAAACTTTCTGTGTCTAGAGAATAAGCTCTATATTCCCTGTCCTGGCGATCAGAACCCTCCAGAACCCTGAACAAAGCTCTCTTCTTCCAACTGTGCCTCTGGACACCTGATACCTAGTACTTCCTGCTTTCCTGGTGGGCAGCTCCGGGTTCCTTGTCCACGGAGCATCTTCTCTGCGGGTACCTTTCCTCCCTTCTTCATGAGCACCCTGCCAAGCCAACCCATCTCGCAAGACCCAGCCTTCAGACACCTTCCTGGTTTCTGCAAGCAAGCACCTTTTGCCCGTGAGCCCTCTCAGCATGTCCTCTGATCCTTTCTGAAGACAACCTGACCCGGAAGTATGTCATGGCACCCACAACTCACTTCCTCCCCCTGTAACCTCCCTGGGGACAGGACTTGAAGGACTTGACCCTTCTTTGTACCTCCTGTCTCTGCCCCTGGGGCCCTCAGCAGCCCCCAGCCCAAGGCTCAGGAAAACTTTTTCTGTAAAGGGCCAAGTCGTAAACACTGTCATCTTTGCATGCCGTAAGGACAGTGTTGCAACCACGCCATTCTGCCTTACTACTGCGAGGGCAGCCATAGCCAGAATTGACACTGGGCACCACGGTTCCAATAAGACTTGGTATACAAAAATAGACATCAAGCTGAATTTGGTGCATGAATTTAGGTATACAAACGTTGGTTATGCAGGCACCCTTGTTGAAGAGGTATCCAAATGTTTATGAAAGGTGCTTGTTGACCGATGGGTTGGATCGATGCGTGACAGAAACATCTGTGGGTATTTGGGAATTGGGTTTACTGAGTGCACAGGGTCCGACCACCAACCCTGTAGCCACTTACACAAGAAGAAAAAAGCGGAAAAAAAAACAGCTGTCTGTGGCCAGGGGACATCCTCGTGTTAGGAGGAGGTGGAGCCTTTGAACTTGGCGGCAGGGGAGGACAGGCGAATAGTACAGCAAGGCCAGCCTCACGGGTCAGTGATGAGGGCAACAGCCAGCACAGACTGATGGGAGGCTTGCCACGGCCCCCACACCAGGACCCTGTGTCACTGGCTCCCTCTAATGTCACCCCTTTGAGTCAGGCAGCTCATGTCTTGGGGTTGATGCCTCCATAGAGGGATAGGCTTGGGCAGTGTGGAACTTCTGAAACAACACTGCTTCTGTCTTTTGTCAACCCAGAGCCAAGATAGTGGCACTCAACCATCCAGCCCTGGGCCATAAAGCCCAGCGCCAGTTCCCCTGGGGATAATGCCTGCCATCTGTTTTAACCCTTTATGTCCATAACGCGTTCTCTCTGCACCTCACCTGCTTGACCTTCCCGTCCACTTATTTATCTATTTATTTATTTATGACTTTTTATTTTAAGAGAGAGAGGGCCTTTCTCTGTCACTCAGGTTGGAGTGCACAGTGGTGTGATCATAGCTCACTGCAGACTCGACCTCCCGGGCTCAAGCGATCCTCCCGCCTCAGCCTCCCAAAGTGCTGGGATTACAGGTGTCAGCCCCCACGTTCAGCAGTCTCCCCAACTTTTCGAGGTCAGCAGCAGTTGCGATCGCCGTTCCCTGGGAATAAACGGGCTTGGAGAATGTCTGCAGGATTTGCTCAGGGCCACAAAAGCCGGCTCTGTCTTCTCTTCCCCAGGGGAAGCAGAAGAGAAGGTGGGTCCCAGGCAGCCGCTCCCTGGACTCCAGCGTGGCTGCCCTGAGGCGGGATCACACCCTCACAGGAGCGGCTGTGATACAATGGGTTCCTGCATCTCCTCTTCACAGGACTGAACAGAGCCCTGGCTCTTAGGGACCCTCTGTGTGTGGGGCAACACCCTTTCCTAGGGTTGAGACCCCATGACAAGTGCAGGTGAGGGTTTACACGGGGACCCACACGCTAAGGAAAGGGTGTGACCTGCTGGAGTCAACACAAGGGCTGAAATGGGGCTGCTGAGCTGTATGTTCACCATCAACATATTTCAAAGCCGAAAGCCGAGTATTTCCAGATCTTTCTCAGATAATGAATGACCAAGATGATCACCTGAAGTCCTCTCTCTTCCTTCTCTATGAAGACACAGCCAAAGGAAAATGAAAACATATTTCTTAAAACCAAATAATCTTACAGTGATGGTCTAATCTCTCGTTCACGGTTTTTGAATAAAAATGCTTCCTTGGACATACAATTTTCTCTAATAACACCCTTATCACTGTTTCTCCATGTAAGCAGAGAGCTGAGGGGATCTTTAAGAAATTGAGCATGGAACACAGAGCCTGATTTTTATACTTTGTCAGATGGGCAAGTTCAGGACCAAACCATTTTAAGGACATTAGGGAGATAACTTGAACTCTCGTGACCCATTCAGTGCTTTTACTTATGGGTTTGTTTTTAAGAGACAGAGTCTAGCCCTGTTGTCCAGGCTGGAGTGCAGTGGTGTGGTCATAGCTCGCTGCAGCCTCGAACTCCTGGCCTCAACGATTCTCCCGCCTCAGCCTCCCCTGTAGACTCTGTAGCTGGGTCTACAGGCGCCGCCACGCCCGGGTTAACACTTAACAAACAAACAAATGAAGTCTGCTTCTTGTGAGCCTCTTCATCTTCCTAATTTTTTCCCTTTTAATGGACAAGAGAAAAAAGTAATCAAATCAGGGCATGAAACACAGAGATACCAAGTGGGGTGAGATGCCGTTTCTCTCCAGAAATCCTTGTGGGACAGAGGGGCCTCGTCCCCCGATTTCCTTTCTTGGCTGAGCTTTCCACGTATCCCTGGCTCACTTCTCTTCTTCCTCAAGCCTCACTTTCTCTCTCCGCCTCTGCCTTCCGTGTCTAAAGCCCTGCCTCCCAACTCTCAACATTTTAAACATTCTTAATCATGCACCTGAAGTTGCCATGGCAACTCATTTCCTTGCCGAGGCGGTGGTGGAGGCCCGAGATCGGGCTGCCATTGAAACCGCGAATAATTTTCCTTTTCTTTCAAAATTAAGTAGGGCGTCTAAAGTGTTCCGCTGCGGTTTTTCCTGCCCCCAAAGAATAAGACTCCCAGGCACTGAAATATCCAGTTATTACCATTCCCTGGTATCTTTTATGACTTCCTTTTCCTGTGGCACACACACCGTCCCCCTGGAAAAATAACGGAACACACTCTTTGTTATTTGCTATTTCTCTTTTGTCAGTGTGAGAAATGCTTCTGAAGAAGTCTAATGACATCGGATGGCCCTCCCCGCCTCTTTTTCTTAATTGCCCTTAGTTTCCCATTCTTCAAAACAGCTAGGTCTCCTTCTCGTTGAATCTAGAGGACAGCCTGGTGAATCGTGTTTCAGCGCACAGAGCTATTTGGGCCCCAGAGTTGGCATGGGTGTCACGGCGTGTGGACCGGGCCCGAAGCTGTCTCTCACTCTCCCAGGTGGCCTGAGTGGCCTCCCTGCGCAGGTGGGGCTGGGCGCCTTCTCCCCGGCTGCCTCCGTGTCTCTAACTCCTTGAACAAACCCATCTCCCTCCCCTTGCTCCTCCCCTCAGCCAGGGGCGTCTAGCTCCTTCCCGCAGCAAGCCACTGACCCCGCCCTCCCTGGAGTCCAGTGGTCCCAAAATACAGTGTCAGTGTGGCAGGACACTCTACAAAGGAAAAGAGCCAAGACCAGTTCTGGGGCTCTTTAACTGGATCAGGAATATTCAGAAAGGCGTCAGGAGTGTGGACAAGCAGCCCAGGGGCTGTGTGGAGTCACACAACCCTTCCTCTTTTGGAATGTTTTCCTTCTTTGGCTTTAATAACAGCAATCTCTCTGCGATTTCTTCCTGCCCTTAAGAACTAGAAATGGACTTTCCATATGACCCAGCAATTCCCCTATTGGCAATATACCCGGAGGAACTCAAATCATTCTGCAAAAAAGATCCCTGCGCACGTATGTTTGTTGCAGCTCTGTTCACAAGAGCAAAAACATGGAACCCACCGTGTTGCCCATGGAAGCTGGACTGGATCAAAAATTGTGGGACATATACACGATGGAATATTATGCAGTCATAAAGAAGGATAAACATATGGACTTTGCAGCAACTTGGATGGGTTTGGAGTCGATCATACTCAGTGATTTATCACAGAAACAAAGAACTGCATTCCATAGGTTCTCACTCATAAGGTGACCTTGAACAATTATAATGCTCTAAGAAAGCAACTGGCAGTCGTGGGAAACTGTCAGGGGAGAGGGTGTGAGACTGGCAGTTGAGGGAAACTGCCAGGGGAGGGAGGGGCACACGTCATCAACAAGGGCACCTGCACGATCAATGTTCGTATACCTAACCCTGAATTGTATCCCACATCTTTATAATTTAAAAAAAAAAATTTTTTTTTAAAAAGACTGTTCCTTTTCCAGTAACCTGGATGGATTTAGAGTCCATCACACTTAGTGATCTATCACAGAAACAAAGAGCTGAGGACCACATGTTCTCACTCATAAGCGGACCCTGAACACTTACTGTGATGCTACGAGAAAGGAATTGGAAGTAGCTGGGAACTGCCAGGGGGTGGGGCACATAACATCAATAAGGGTACCAGATCTCAAACCGGGCAACGTGGGAACCAAAGGGAGCCCCACACTTTACCTGGACTATGACCACTTGTATACCCAATCCTGGATTGTACCCCATATCTTTCAAATAGAATATTAAAAAAAAAAAAAAAAAAAGACTGTTCTTTCTCAGATCCTTCCCGGCATCCTCTGAGACTGGCATTTCCCTGGGTGACTGCCTCGGTCACTGCTTCTTCCCTGTCTCCGCTCTCTGGGTCACCTCATTTTCCAGCTCTGTCCTGGAAGTTACCCTGAGGATGTCCCGAAGACCCTCCGTTTTATCAGGTCTCAAGCAGAAGGCGTCACTGTGCTTTCTCTCCCGGGTCCTTCCGCGTGGTCAGCTGTACGCCCCCCAGGCATGCCCAGCAGGGTCAGCGTCCTTTGCGTGGTCCACCCTGCCCTCTCGGCCACAGTGCAACATGGCTGGGACAGCCCCCTGCTCAAGCAAACTGGCCTTGCCTTGAGGATGCAAGTGCACGTCCTTGGTACTGTCCTCCTGGACTTGTGGAACTGTTGAGCATCAGCGCAGTGCGGGAGTAGTCTCCAGGCTGAGAGGAAACAAGAGCAAAGTCTCAGAGTCACTGTGCAGGTCTCATTAACGTCCCCTCCTCAGAGACGAGGAAGCAGAGAGGGGTTCCCTGCAGCGCACACGCAGCACACTAGGACGTGAACTTGAACCCTCTACATCCTGTGCTTTTCTGGAAGGACCAGGACTGGCTGCTGCAGTGAGGGGCTGGAGAGCCTTTCTTCCTAAGAGGAAGATGCACTGATCATGCCAGCATGTCTCTCTTGCTGCTCATTGGCTCGGCCATTCATTCAGTCCCCGCTTGTTGGCACATCTGATAAGGGCCGGGTCTGGTGCCCAGTGCTGAGAGGCAGAGATCAGGAAAATGGGCTCTCTCACCTCCAGCAGCCTCGGGTCCCAGGAGGAGTGGGTGCCAGATATGGCCCCTATCAAGCAGCAGTGGATTCGGGGTGCCTCTGAACTTCTCCAGCTACCAGTTCAGCCGCTGTGAGATGAGGTGAATTTTACCCTCCCTTGGCTGAGCTTGGGAGCTTACACAGGCCTGGGCTGATGCCTGGCACCCCACTTAGTAACGGTGACCTTGGTCATTGCACAGCTACACAGAGTCTTCCTTTCCTTACCTGCCGAATGGGAACAGCCAGAATCTCCACCTTTCAGGACGATCGCGGGAGTCAGGTGAACCGCGGCGTGTTGCGTGCTGGGTGCCGCCACCTCACGCTCCATGAGCATTCTGGGTAGTTGAAGGGGAGAGCTTCTAAGAGGAGTGGGCCAGGTGCGGCAGCTCCCACCTGTCATCCAGGGCTTTGAGAGGATTGCTTGAGGCCAGGAGTTTGAGATCAGTCTGGCCAACATAGTAAGACCTCGTCTCTACCAAAAAATGTCGAAAGAAAGAAGGAAGGAAGGAAAGAAAGAAAGAAAGAAAGAGAGAGAGAGAGAGAGAAAGAAAAAGAAAGAAAGAAAGAGGAGCCGGGCTCGGTGGCTTAGCCTGTAATCCCATACATTTGGGAGGCCGAGGTGAGCGGATTGCCTGAGCCCGCGGGTTCAAGACCCACCTGGGCAACTTGGCGAGACCCCCATCTCTACAATAAATCAAAAAATTATTAGCCAGGCGTGGTAGCGCGCGCCTGTAGTTCCAGCTACTCGGAAGGCTGAGGCGGAAGGATCGCCGGAGCCCAGCAGGTGGAGGCTGCGGTGGCCGGGAGCGGCCACGGCACTCCAGTCTGGGTGACGGAGTGAGACTCCGACTCAAAAAAAAAAAGAAGAAAGAAAGAGGGAGGGAGGAAGGGAAGGAGAGAAAGAAAGAAAAAGAAAGAAAGAGGGAGGGAGGGATGGGGAGAAAGAGAGAGAGAGAGAAGAAGAAGGAAAGAGAAAAAAGGAATGAAGGGGAGTTAGGAAGGTGTCCTGGGGGAATGAATGACTTAAGTCCAAGTGTGGCGGTGTGAATCAGTGTAGCCATGACAGAGGACAGTGAGGCAGTTCCTCAAAAAATTCTCAAATGACCCAGCATCCCGTTGGGTGGGCGCCCAAAGAAAATAAAGCCGGTACCACGTCGAGTCATCTGCACTCCCGTATCTGTGGCAGCCCTTGATAAGGGGACACAACCCACAGGTGAGAGGAGCCTTTGCGGCCTGACCCCCTTTTAAAGCCCTCCGCCCCTTCAGAGTCTAACACTGAAGATCTGGATTTGGGGGGCACATTCAAAACATAGCACCATGGCATGTGATTCGGCCTTTGAGAAGAAGGAGATCCTGACATTTGCCACATGGATGAACCGGAAGACGGGGCATTAAGTAAAAGAAATCAGACACAGGAAGAAAAAAATGTTGCACGATCTCACGTATATGTGAAAGCTTAAAAAAGTCAGACTCGTAGAAATAGCACAGGAACTATAGCTAATAATACTGTTTTACTGAACATTTTCCCTTTTTTTTTTTGAGTCGGGGTCTCACTCTCTTGCCCAGGCTAGAGGGCTGTGGCCCAGTCATGGCCCACTACAGCCTTAATCTCCCGGGCTCAGGTGATCTTTCCTCCTCAGCCTCCCGAGTAGCTGGGACTACAGGCACGTGCCACCACGCCTGGTTAACTTTTTAAAATTTTTTTTAGAGACACGGTCTTGCTACGTTGCCCAGGCTGGTCTCAAACTCCTGGCCTCGAGAGAGCCTCCCACCTCGGCCTCCGAAAGTGCTGGGATTTCAGGCATGAGCCACGGTGCCCAACTTCTGTTGGAAATTTTCTGGGAGTAGATTTGAGGTACTCACTATACACACGTACACCCGTGGCTAACTATGTGAGATGATGAATTTGTTCATTGGCTTGACTGTGGTAATCATTTCATATCAAAACATCATGTGGCAGCCCTTAAATATCTACAATAAAAAAACGCAACAGCAGAGGATGTCCGTGTGTGTTGGGTGTGTGGTGCGTGTGTGTGGTGTGGTGTGTCTGTGTGATGTTGTCACGGCGGCGAAAGACAAGGCTGAAGAAGGAGGTAGGGTCACACCATGGTGACCAAGGATAAGCGTAGGCTTTGTTAGACGGTTTTGACTTTATCCCGAGGGGTCTTGGGAGCCACTGGAAGGCTGGATGTAAGTGACGTGAGGTGTGGTCTGGTCCTTCCAGCAGACAGGAGCATGGGGGATACCTGGAGAGCCAGAAAGGAGAAGAAAGGCTGGCTAGGGATTGATGGGAAACCTGAGGGGGCGAGGTGGACTATGGGCCCACTGGCGTAGAAAGTGGATGATACCCACGGGGTCATGAGACCCCCGGACCACCTCCGAGGCCCCTTATGGGCAAGCTTGGGTGGCCACTGGGCGTCAGGACATGACTAAGCCCGGTCCCTTACATCACCGTGACCTGAGTCAAAAGCACACGGCCGTGTCAAAAGACTCTTCGTTTTTGATTTTCAGGCCTGTGATTTGGCGAGCTTGGAATAACTGTGATAGCAGCTGGAAGAAGTAATTCCTGGCACATTGCAGACACTCATTAAATATTTGGTAAAGGAATGCATGATTTCTGGGTGCATTTCCCGTCTTTGTTCAACTAGCAGGTGTACTCATTTCTTGGTTTAGCTCAGAGAGGGCCCCAGCCTGGCCCTGCGTGTACGAGCTCTGAAATGCCTTCCGCGGACGAACCTTCCCTGCCTCAGCTTCCTTCCGGGCCCTGCCACCCACCTCCCCTGGTGCCAAGGTTAAAAGAGAGAGCAGATAGGGAGCTGCTTTGCCAGCGCAAAGGCCGAGAGATCTTTGCTACGGTTCGCCTGAGAAGCTGGGGTGGTGGGGAGGACAGAACAGAACCCAGCCACACCAGCCTCGGTGGCATGCAGGTGAGACCACATTCCAGGACAACAGGCCAGGCCAGGCCAGGGCTTTCTGCACTTTCCATTTTGTCCACTGCCAGGAGATACTAGATAACTTCATGAGACCTGAGTGCCTTAAGCGATGAGAGAGTTTCAATGAAATCCAGCTAACCTTCACCCTTCATCCAGCTTCCACACACCAAACCAAACAGACCCCCCCCCGAACCATCTCGAACCTGCCCGGCGCCAGCTTTCTCCTCGAATTTCTCCCACTATCTACTGAGATAAATGGAGGTCCATGAGGAAAATTCTTCCCTCTGAGCCTTTTCAGACCTCCTAAGCAAAGATGATTTATCCGGCACCGTCCGAGGTTAAAGAATGACTCCAAGCCTTGGATGAAAACAGAAAGTGTATCTATTTACTTGGAGAGCTTCCTGTCCAACTCCTTCACATTTGACATCCACAGCGCCGGGGAACAATGGCCACCCCCCACCGCTGGAGGAGCCCCCCAGCAGAAGGCGGTGCGATTCGCCACGAGTCAAGGCCTTCCCATGATAGAGGGAGAACACTCGGGAGTGATAATAAAGCACTCAGAAAGGAATAATGTACTTAAATGTACAGATGAAGCACTTTTAACGTTTCTTCTTTTGACAAAGAGAGAACTGAAGTGGGCAGCTTCGGTGAAACGAGCACCTCTGTCCCTAACCGGCGCCGAGTGGCTGGTCCAGGAATGGGAGCACTGTCAACGAAGGTATTGTCACCAACAAAGGAGTCTTTGAGAGGTTGAGAAGAAGGTCTTTGCCTCTGCTGCTGCTTCTAGCCTGTGAAAACATCCCCGTTAACGTGCTGCTTGAAGAGAGAGGTAGTCCACCGATATCTCCAAGAGAGGGACTTCTGAGTAAAACTTGGACATCGAGGAGGCGAGACAAGGTGTGGCGGTGGGTAAAGGATGCTGGGACGGGACTGATGGAGTCTATTCTGGGTGTGTAAGTTAGCAGATGGGAGCCTAAGGCCTCCACGTGGAGGAAGATGTATTGGTTAGTTAATGCCATGGAGTGCTGCGTGACCAACCACCCCCAAACTCAGTGGTTTTAAACATCGCTCATTCTCACCAATCTGCAGGTTGGCTGGGCTCCACTGGTGGCCCAGCCTCACACTGTGATCCGACAGTGCTTGTGGGGTGGCCGGCTGCATGTGTGTCCGTTCTGGGGCCCAGGATAAGGGTTTCTTCTGACAATGACAGAAGTTCAAGGCAACATGATCTCTTAAGGTTTAGGTCTGGACCGGTACAACTAGCTCCAGTCCAGGTGCCACTGGGGAGAGAAAGTCACACAGCCGAGCCCAAAGTCAAGGGTACGCTGGCGTGACAAGGCCATCTCAAGGGTATGAATGCAGGAAACGGTGAAGAACTGGAGCCAGTCATTCTATAACCACAAGAAATACCATCGTTGGAGCACTGACCATGTCCCATTTGCACATGCTGGTTTGTTGCTACAGGCACTTTCTTATTTGTTGTTCTCAGTAATTCTGGAAAATAGACCTTACAAGGCTCACAGGTGAGATTTGCCAAGATAAAGCACCTTGAAGAAGTTTCCACCACACAGTGGGGATTAGTGCTTAGGTCTCCCTGACTCCGCGACGCGGACTCTTCTTGCCGTGTTGCTGAGACATGCTGGGAGTTTTCCTCATCTGAAAAATGGGACTGAAATCGCATTTTTTGCCTCCCTTCACGAGTTTGTGTGAGGCTCAAATGAGGCAACGCATAGGAAGTTGCTTCTGAACCTCCAAACACTATATAAATGTAAGGCTCTATCAACCATTTATGTATCAAAACCATCACCATGATTAATGGGAGATTCAGTGAGGTGGCCTCGGTCCCGGTCCCAGTTGACTTGGTGAGTGATCCTGGCCACATCTTTCTTTCTCTGTCAAACCACTCTTCCCTTGGAAGAGGGTGGGCAGCCCAGGGAAGTTGCTGAAGCAGGCTGTCAAGGTAACATCAGGCCAGCTTGTCTAATCAGTTCAATGGAGGCTGTGTGGAGGTCAGAACCAGGCAGGAAGTTCAGCCAGGCAGAGCCAACAGGCAGGAAGATACAGGTACCAGGGGGTACGGCCGAGCAGAAAGAGGCTAGGCAGGGAGACGGCAAGTAGGCCACCCGATGGAAACTCCAAGCAGAGGGTTGGGGTCTGAAACAAGAGGCTGAACAAGCCACGAGTTAATGAGGAGCAGAGCAGGGTCTAGGCAAAGACTCCAGAGAGAAGGGTCAGAATCTGGCCACGGTCTCTCAGCTGCAGGAGGGTCCAGGACACAGACTGCAAAGAAGCCTGACACTTGGACATGGAGGACTCCTTCCAGGGTGTTTCTTCCCAGCCGGGGAACACACCGCTTCCCAAAAGTGGGCCGCCCAGTGACCATGGGCGAGTAGGAGTCCTGGCTGGAAGAAGGGGAAAGGAGGCAGAGAAGAGCACTGACGGCCTTCTGTCAAATAAAACCGTGTCGAAAGACTGGCAGAGAACCATGAATTACGTCATTCTTGGTGGGCGCAGCATCTTCAGAGAGTTGCCTAAAGCATTTGGGAATCCATTCATCCGTCCATCTGTCTGTTCATCCATTTGTCCATTCATCCGTCTGTCTGTCCACCCATCCGTCCATCCGTTCATCCATCTGTGCTTCCGCCCACCCATCCATCTGTCCACTTGTCCATCCATTCAATCATCCATCCATCCATCCATCTGTGCATCCACCCTTCCATTCACTTGTCCATCCATTCAATCATTCATCCATGCCTCATCTGTCCATCCGTCTGTCCATTCATCCCTCCACCCGTTCATCCACCTGTCCATCCATCCATCCATCTATCCATCCATCCATCCATCTGTGCATCCATCCTTCTGTCCACTTGTCCATCCATTCAATCATCCATCCATGCCTCCGTCCATCCGTCCATCCGTCTCTCTGTCCATCCATCTGTCCATCCATCCACCTGTCCCTCCATCCACCTGTCCATCCATCCAGCCATTCATGCCTCCGTCCATCCATCCGTCCATTTGTCCATCCATCCAATCATCCATCCGTCCGTCCATCCATCCAAACATCCATCCACTCATCCACCCAAACAAGCATCCAAACATCCATCCATCACTCTATCCCCCATCCCACCAACCACCCATTCACATATTCACCCTTTCAACAAACACTTCCGGAACATTGACCAGAAGAAACATAATGAGCGAACAGATGAAGTCAAAGGATGGTAACGTCTTCAAAGCACCTACTGTATACAGCGCACGTTACATACGACTTTCAGTTTCATTCTCACAACAGCCCTAAGATTATGTGTGGGTTGGCCACAGGAGAAATGAGACTCAGAGAGGTCTGTGATTTGCTTGAGATCACACATGACCAAGACAAAGCCAGAGTTCCAATCCAGGTCCTCTGACTCTCGAAGCACTCTTCTTCCCAGGTACTTTTTCCATGGAACCTTCTTGGGCTCATCTCACCAGATGGACACATACAGCCATAAGTCTCGATCATGTCCTGGTATGAAAGTGTCATCATGTCCCCTTTCCCATAAACCCTGATGAGGGCTTAAGGCACCCAAGGAAGCCTGTACCGAGAATTGTGAGCTGGGATTTGCCCTATGACACTGCATCGCTGATGGCTAGAAGAGGCAAGACCGTGACAGATGCACTGGAGCAGAACAGTTTTCTTGGCTGGTCTGGTGGCATGGTGATGAAACTCCTCACGAGGGCTCTTGCTAGAGCATCTCGTGCCCTTGTGATCATGGTGCCTCCCCTGCCGGGCAGGTATCATCATGTGCCCTTGTGATCATGGTGTCTGCTGGGCAGGTTTCATCACATACACCTTATGCTCCTCGCCGGATTTCTGGACACCCCAGAAGTAGACCGCCATACTTCTCCATGACTGTAGTGTCTTTCTGAGTCCCTGGGGACAGCCTGCTGGGACCGGAATACCATCTTGAGATCACAAAGCCAGAGGAAGTTTGAGTAGAAAAGACCTGAGCTCACCCCGTCCGGATGGGGAAACTGAGCAACTTCGCCTGGAGACTGTAGCACTTCTCTACCCACATACCCTGCAATTCCCTGATCGTGCTCCAGGCCCACAGGCTACCGATGTGCCTGCACTTTCAATATCCAGCAGGGGGGTTTTGCTCACGCAGCGGAAGACCCCACAGCCCGTGTCCACGAAGGCCTGGAAATGCTTAGCCATTATGTTCTGCAGAGGCCAACCCTTCTCCAGGGACTCCCTGAGATGTATGAAACTGTAGCTCCCTCCCCCTGATTGTGACAACTCTGAGGTGGCCCCTAGTGCTTCCCTGGAGCCGGAATGCCCTCCACATTGGCTTCCTTCTTCCCCTGTTCTGCCTCTCGACTTTCCTCCCTGTTTTTCCTGGGAACACTCCCTACAATCAATGATTTCCCAGGAGTCCTCACTTCAGAAGCTGCTACAAGGGAACCCATCCTGAGTCAGAGGAGCAGGGGAGTCTAAAAGTAAAAGAACCATTCATCTCACAGCAGGCTGGGCTCGGTGGCTCAGCCTGTCAGCCCTCGCTTTGGGAGGCAGAGGAGAGTGGATTGCCTGAGCCCGCGGGTTCGAGACCCACCCGGTCAACTTGGCGAGACCTCATCTCTACAATCAATCAAAAAGTTAGCAGGGCGTGGTATGCCCTGTAGTTCCAGCTACTTGGAAGGCTGAGGCGGAAGGATCGCCGGAGCCCGGCAGGTCGAGGCTGCAGTGGCCGGGAGTGGCCACTGCCCTCCAGTTTGGGCGACGGGGTGAGACTCCGACTCAAAAAAAAAAAAATCTCACAGCAGACAGAGCCAAGCTCCCATTGCATTTGCAGACGGGGAACTTCACAGAGGCCAGATGACGGAAGGCATTTGGGTGGCTGGGTTTCTGCCGGATGGCCGGTTGTCCTCAGGCTGCAGTTCAGTGAGCATGACAAAGGGACAAAGCTGGGGAGAGGAGCCAGTGGACAGACATATCCCACCGAACGTGGCGAGAGATACGGCTGCAGGACTGTGGGGTGCCCGGAGGATCCCCAGCCCCCGTGGGACAGGGCCGTGGACCGGAACAGACATCCCTGCAGAAGGTGACGCCTGACCTGGGCATGAGGAATGTGTAGGAGTTGGTAAGGGAGGCAGACGGGGGTGGGAGAGGCCATTCTCAGGGAACAGTGTGGGCAAAGACACGGAGGCAGGGCGCGGCAAGTGGTGGCTTGGAATTGCTGAAACGCGAGTTCCGGGCAGGGATGGGGCGAGACATGCAACTCAAGAAGTCACGGGGCAGAAGAGGAAGAGCCCTGAAGGCCACCGTGGGGAGCGTGGACAGTCAGGCTGGAGTGGCAAGGCTGGGATCACAGCACGGCAGCAGCAGCGCAGAGGACACATTTCTGGGGTGTGACGGAAGGCGGGAGGTCGTCGCCATGATGACAAGAGCCTGAACCACGGGGATGCAGGTGAGGAGGCCACTCCGGCCCCATGGAGACCTTGGATTCCCTCCGTCACGCCTTCCATCACCTTCCCTCCATCGTGCAGGTGAGGAGGCCACGCCCTGGCTCATGCCGGTCCCTCTTCCTGGCTCCCCTCACCTGTTGGGTCACATTGTCATCTCTCTTTGGTCCTCCAAGCCTCGGCCCAACCTTTGCTTTCCCCTACAGGCTTTCTCCAACTTTCCATAGTAGCCTAGGGACTTCGTCCCTGGGGGCCTGATCCATGCCCCTCTCCATGGGTTTCCTCCCTGCATAAGCCCCTTGAGAGCTGGGGCACATTTGCCGTGTGTGTCCCTGTGCTCCTTTGCCAGGATATTTGTCCAGGTGAGACCCTATGGAGTACTGTAAGGGCTACAGAGGGGACAGGGACCGTGCCACACGTCTGTAACACTCATGGCTGGCAGAGCCTGGCACAGAGTAGGTACTAGTTAGACACTGATGGCTCATCACAGTGTGAGCAAAGGCCTTGAAGGGTGAGAAAAAGAGGCATGGCTGCAATTCTCCAGCTTGTCTCAGGGCCACGGGACAGAGGCACGGACCCAGCCTCTGCCCCGAGAGTTTCTGTGATGATACTCTCGGAGTCATCAGTGGTTCCACCCCGGGCAGCGGATGTGGAAAGCCCTTGCAGGAGGGCATGAGAGGGTCCTGGGCCAGGCCTGGATGTGGTGCCCATTCCTCGGTCATGTGACCGCCTCTAACAAGGCAGCTGGAATGGCTAGTTAGCCCAGGAGAAGGAAACGGGTTTTGGTGAACGCACGGTCGTCTCTACCCCTGGCAAGCCGCTTCACCTCTCTGAGTATTTCAGCTCTGCCTGGGCAGTCAGAACCGCCTTTTCCTCTGCGGTTGGGACATCGATTGTGCTAAAACACAGAATGAGCTTCCAGAGGATCTGGCGTCTGGGAAGCACCGGGGAGATGCGGCTCTGGCATCCCCCTCCTTAAATTGGGCTTTTGTTATTGTCAAACCCGGGCGCAGGCACCATCGCACGGGGACCGAAAGCCACTAGTGCCCTGGCAGCGCCTCGCAAAAACTCCCCTCTCCCACCTAAGAGAAAACCCGGCCGCTTCCCCTTCCAGTTCCTACAAGTTGCCTCAGAGCCGAGGTCTTTCATCTCCCTACTAAACGCGTGAGACAGAAACAGAATGCAGGCAGGGGTGCAGGAGGGCGCACATTAACCTCCAGCCTTGTGTGAAGCCGTGTGTTCAAGGCCCATCGGTGTCTCCTGGTCACAGCTGGTCCCCCCCCCACCTCTGTAGGTGTTGTCATTGTCATTCAAAATACCAGAAAAATAAACTTTATTGACTCCATTTCCGCATTGAATGGAAACACACAAGTCTGCTTCTTTCAACAGAAATGCTTTCAGAGGGTTTTTCCCCCCTCATCAAATTCCTCCTTCCTTAAATAAAAGACGCCTTCTTCCCTCCCCTGGCAGCACTGTTCGGCAGGTGGTATTATGTGGAGGTTTTTCTACAGTGGGAGCCTTTGGTGACCCTCTTCTTAAGGAACTGCTTAAGCAGTTAGCACAGGAGAAGGAAACTGGCATTCAATAATAGCCAGTACAGTGGCGCTCTAAAAATAAACATCTGCTTATAAAGAATTTAACCTGGGAATGCCACACTTTAGAGGAGAGGGCATCCATAATGGACTCTCAGAGCAGAGCCGAAAAGGAGTCCATTGCAGCTGAAAACTGACAGCCTCTCGTTGTCATGATACCCGGGATGCTATTCGCAGGTGGCGGGGTGGGCTGGAGGGCCGGAGGGGATTGTGGCTTGTGAGAGCTGGAGCTGGGAGGGAAAGGCGCTTCCTGCCTGGTTGCCTGGAGAGGAATCCGCGGGGGAGAGTCATCGCCTCTGCGTGGGGCTCTCAGGATGAACTTCATTCATTCGTCTCTGGACCATCCTTCATTGGCTCATGAAGAGGAAAGAAGGGGAGAGGAGGTGCCTTGGGTGTGGCCACCAGGATGGCTGTGGGTTGCAACCGGGCCTGGTCTCCTGGTTCTGCTGTGTCTCACTTGTGAGGCCCTGGACAAGCCTCCACTTTCGGAGCTTCATGTCCTCATCAGAAAACCAGAGATGCTGGACCCCTTTTGTCAGAGTGGCTGTGAGGACTTGACATCGCATCTGTGCAGCACCAGCGTAGGGCCTGGCCAATAACCAGAGCTCAGTAATACAGTGGGTCTTGTCCCCAAGGCCCCTGAGCTCCACAGGAAGGGCAGAGGCATCGTTGGTGCAGCTCGAAAAGAGATTGGATTTGCCGTGTTGGGTTCCAGCCAGCAGGATGAGGGAGTGCCCAGGGCCAAGACTTGGAAGGACCCAAACGTCCAGTGAGGTTTATTCGAAGCAAATTCAAGCAGTCGATGTGTCATCTCAAGCCCTCCCTCTGACAGGCCCAAGAGAAAGGTCTTGTGACCCCGTTTGACAGGTGAGGAGACTGTGTCTCCGAGCTGTGTATCTCCCAGTCTGTGGGGAATGCAGGGGTTCAGACTTAGAACTGGCTCTCTTTCCCCTACAGTGCTATTTCCTTAGCGTTTGCCTTCTTAGAAATTTTCCTTCATGACCCACAACCTAGTACTCATTAGTAGAAATTTCACCATTTTCCATGGCACAAAGGAACTGGTTTATAGGGACAGGCAGGGATAGTGAGTCAGGTAGGATCTCTGCACAGCTGTGAAGCTCCTCTGACCCATGTGAATTATGAGTTGAAAGACCCAGATAACAAGTGTTGGTAAGGATGTGAAGTCAGAACCCTTATTCGATGCTGGTGGGCATGTAAAATAGTACAGCCACTTCAGAATAATCCCGTACTTTGGGAGACTGAGGTGAGTGGATTGCCTGAGCCTGCGGGTTCGAGACCCGCCTGGGCAACTTGGCGAGACCTCAACTCTAAAATAAATCAAAAAAATTAGCCGGGCGTCATAGCATCCGCCCGTAGTTCTGGCTACTTGGAAGGCTGAGGCGGAAGGATTGCCGGAGCCCAGCAGGTCGAGGCTGCAGTGGCCGGGAGCGGCCACTGTACTCCAGTCTGGGTGACAGAGTGAGACTCCAAACTCAAAAAAAAAAAAAAAAGAAAAGAAAAGAAAAGAAAACAATCTGAGCCGGACTCGGTGGCTCAGCCTGTAATCCCGCGCCTTTGGGAGGCTGAGGTGAGTGAATTGCCTGAACCTGCGGGTTCAAGACCCGCCTGGGCAGTGAGACCTCATCTCTACAATAAGTCAAAAAATCAGCCGGGCGTGGTAGCGCATGCCTGTAATTCTGGCTACTCGGAAGGCTGAGGCGGAAGGATCGCCGGAGCCTAGCAGGTGAGGCTGTGGTGGCCGGGAGCGGCCACTGCACTCCAACCTGGGCAATCGAGTGAGACTCCAACTCAAAAAACAAAACCAAACAAAACAATCTGGCTGTTTCCCATAGAGTTAACCACAGCATTATCGCATGACTCAGCAATTCCGCTCCTAGGTATGTACCCAAGAGAAACGAAAACATATGCCCCCACGAAAACTTGAACCCAAATGTCCACAGCAGCTTTGTTCCTCATAGCCCAAAGAGGGAAATAACCCAAATGTCCATCTGTGGGCAAGTGGATAAGCCAGATGCGGTCTGTCCATACAATAGAATATTATTCAGGCGTAAGCAGGAACAAAGCACCGATACGTGCTGCAGTGTGGAGGAACCTTGAAGACATTATGTACGTGAAAGAAGCCAGACACAAAAGACCACGTATTATATGATTCTGTTTATAGGAAATGTCCAGGGTAGGCAAATCTGTCCAGAGACAGAAATAGGTTTGTGGTTTCTTAGGGCTGGGAGGGAGAGAGGATGGGTAAGCAGAGGGAAACCAAAGGCTACGGGGTTTATTTTTGAGGTGATGAAAATATTCAAAGTTGGCGGTGGTGATGGTTGTGCATAGCTGCGAATACACGGAAGACTGTTGAACACTTTAAATAAATTGCATGATATGCGATTATGTCTCAATGAAGCTGTTATTGGGGGGGAAGAGTTGGAGAGGGATAAGTGCCTAAAAAAAGAAACTTGGGGTGCTATTTTTAGAAGATTGACAAACAGATGCCGGGCAGGGAAAACCAGTCACTGCCCACGTTTACATGACTGGAAACAAGCCATGGAGGACACAGGGCCTTGGGGCCATCCTGTGCCACCAAGCCCTGGGAAGCCCCAAGCACTGGCTGTGCCCAAAGGGCACA
The DNA here is from genome assembly GCF_000164805.1 of Carlito syrichta. NCBI lineage: Eukaryota > Metazoa > Chordata > Mammalia > Primates > Tarsiidae > Carlito > Carlito syrichta. The sequence continues at coordinate 197,509 of NW_007067409.1, forward strand.
TTCCCTTGGCACGTGAGATAGAACAAGGAATGGCAGAAGGGCGGGGCTAGGGAGCAGGGACCCCTCCAAAGACATCAGTACAGTCCCCAGCTTGACTTTGCCACGAGCTGGGTCGCTCGACCCTTCTGAGAGCCGCCTGTGAAATGGGGTAATTATGCCTCCCCCTCCCAAATTATAGTGAGTTTTACATATGAAAACGGCTAAGAGTGGCACAGAGTAAATAGGTGCTCATTGAGTGGATTGCCTGAACCCGCAGGTTCGAGACCCACCCGGGCAACTTGGCGAGACTTCATCTCTACAATAAATCAAAAAATTAGCCAGGCGTGGTAGC